>NC_089209.1:26858235-27158235 GCF_963930695.1 Labrus bergylta | reverse complement strand
TACATTTAAAGCTGCACTGTGGTCGAGCTCTCTCCAGCGTGGCTTGAACTTCCTTTCACTTCTTTTTTTTTCTCATTCTCTTTAAAATGTTGCACATTAAACCTTTAAATATGGGGCTTCTATTTTTGTTTTATTTAGGAAAAGCACTGTCTTCACATTCACAATTTCACATAACTGCAAGACTCCTCTCTCAAACTTTCAAACATTTGAGCATTTCTTTTTTATCAGAAAGAGGTTGGTATGAGGCTCGCAGTATATTTAACAATTTACCTCTTCCAAAGATTTCAAGTAACATGACCAATATTATTTACAAAAGAAAACATGACGCCTTCACCTTGGAGGGATAGAGAAAGAAAATATGGAAATATCACCCTCTAATAAGTCAAATAAAGTCTGGTCTTATAGGAGGGGCTTCCATTTTTTTATATCCAAACATTGTGTTTTTATCTAAATCTTTTTAACTAATTTAGAAACTGCATAGTGAGAGAGTGGTTATTGTGATCGGGTGGTGTTACCTGATAGAGGTTGTACACACTACGTGGGGGTCTGACCTCTTTGGATGTCACATGTCCTGCTTCCTGTTGGTAACTCTTTTTGATAGTAGAATTACTTCAAGGGATATTTCACCCATTTGCATTAAGCTTTGTATCATTAGAAACCTGGTAGTATCTTTGAATGGTCGTGCATCTCGCCCTCATTTTCCCCTGAGATGTAAAATCTTTGTATTTCTAAGTCTGAAAAGGAGCTTCAAGTGACCCAAAATGATGATTTTTGCATCACTGGAAGCTGTTGTGGTTAGCGGGGTGAAACTACAACGCTAGTTCCTCATATTTTCAACCACTGAAGCTACAGACCAATCACAGATCAGTGGGTGGGAACTCACTCCCAGAATTGAAACTTAACGTCCGCCATATTGCTTTGAAGCTATGGTAACAGTCTCTGTGGAGAAAGCTGATAATGGAGAAAAAAAGTATGTTTCAACTTCAAAGTGATATGGATGAAGGGGATTTTGGTTGTGTTCTTTGCTGGTTTTTCTATTTAAATGAGTTACTTCTGGTTTAAAGAAAAAGAAGATATATTTGTGGTGGGTTTAAAAATAAATATATATCACAAAGTTTTAAGTAAGTTGTTGGTTGTAATACAGACTGGCACCCCAAAATACATTAAAAGCTCAAATATAAGTTTAACTTTGCTGAATGCTGGGCTTATGGAGGATTCATGTTGGGTCTTTATAAATATGATATACAGTGTAGACCTGCTTTGATCATTTGTGTTATGATTGGTTTATATATTGAAACTCCCTGCTGTGTTTGAATAAAAGCTTTTTGTGTCTTTTCAGATGGAGATAGAAAAACTAAAGCGGACCGTCCACTCGACGTGAGGCCCCCCGCACACCAATCAACAGCGAGCCTGGAGGTCAGCTGCTGGCCTGTCAATCAGCCAGAGAGCAGGAGGGCGGTGCTGCAGACGGAGACGTTAATGGATGGAGAGAGAGGGGTGGGGGAATGGGATGAACCACCTTAAAGCACAATCCTGTTCACTGATCTTCAAACTCTCCTAATATTTGTAAAATTTACATTTTGCACATATAATTTTTTTTTCAAGCTCGATGTAATTTAGTCACAGATGTATATGTTTTCTCTTTTAGTTGATTTTTGCCAACAAACTTGAGGCCTTACTTCAAACTCTTGTGCTGGACTGTGCCCCAGCTCTCTACCCTTCACTCGGGCGTTCATTGAACCCTGGAGGGGGGGAAACTCGCTCTCTGTACTACTGACTTTGTATAAAGCAGGGGACATTCACTTTCCTCACTTCACTCTTTCCTCATTTATATGATGCACAAATCTTTGAGTTATTTTTTAAAACGTTTAATTTCATTTAACATCTTCTGAAATCCTTTTGGTTCTGTGTGCTCCTGTCAGCGGTGTCTTTGTCTTTTTTATGGTTTCTTGCATTCCTATCCAGGGTAACACTACTGTGCCTGTTATAATCCTAATGATGTAAGGTGTTTGTAATGGGAGATTACACATACCATGACGGTGTCTGGAAATGTCGCAGCATGATATTGTATATCTATATTTTTAAGTCTACTGACATGCCTAGTCAAATACTAAACAGAGGGCCTCTCGGAGGTCGCTATATTCTATTTTTGTCAAAGTGTTTTACTCTCTGGGAATGTTCTCAGAAATGAAGCTGATGATTTTTACTCTTCAGGTGACGCAGGTGGAGTCCGCATGCAAAAAAAACTAAGAGAGATTGCATTGTTTCTTGATGGAGGTTGCTGACCAACACATGGGCATGTTTATACAAACAGATGCCTTCCTATGATCATCTCTGCAACCTGCTTCTCTTCTCTTGTTTTAATCTGGCAGAAAAAAAACCTCTTTACACCGATCTGAGCCCGTTCTACCTCTCCTCCTCTTCTTTCTGCTTTTATTCAAAATGTCTTCTATGATGTGAGTGTGCTTTTGCTCTGTGATGTGATGTAGTTCACACGAGGAGAGAAATGAACGCCCATTCTCTCTATTCTAATTGTTTCAGAAGCAATGAATTACAAGCCCCATGTGTTCAATGTTGATGTGAATATATAATACTTCAAAGTTCAAGAAGTCAGACACTCCTGGTGTGAATCAGTGCGGCCTGTGAGTGTGTTGTGTCTGCCAGTGGATGGCGTGCTTCAGCACACTGACAACACTGAAGTGTGTTTAATGATATCGTCATGAAATGCTTTCATTGTCCACAGAAGAGAACATGTGCTTCATGTTTTTTAAAATGTAAACAAACAACTTAATGATTTCGTCACCCAATGAAATTCTTCCTAACACTTCATCTGGTTCATCTCAAGCTTCATGTTTACTCGAGTACACGAGGTGAGCATCACTTCAGACTTCCAGCTGGTGTGAGCTCCCTCCTTCACACTCTACTGTACGTCACCTCATACCTCCATCCCTACTCACATTCCCTTCAGCCTCACCTGGACTTAGTGGAAGTTGGAAATATTCAACTGTGTGGGTGACTCAAAATAAACAACGACTCAAGAAATGCACCAGCATCTTAAATGTTGCTTCACAATGCTTGAACTTTGAGGCTGAAGACGTTAATCACAAGATACTTGTGATATTTAAAAAAAGATCTGCTAACACGTCATGTTTCTGTATGAACATAAAAATATGTTCCCCCCCTCAGCTCTGACCAAGATGCATGCTCAGTCAGACATTTTATTCTTGTCGAATATATAAGTGCCCCCTGCAATTAGGAAAAATTGTGCAAAACATATCTTTGGAGCATATTAACCTCTGGCTCCACGTAACCCTCACAGAGCTGCTAGCTGATCTTAAGCCGTGTTTAAAAACCACCGCCCGGAGAGTCCTAAGTGTTAGAACACCTAGGAGGCTTTAAAGGATCCTGAGTAACAAACGAAGGAAACGGGGTCGCCTGGATACTTTACATTGTTGTTGTTTCTGAAAAGCATCTCAGCGTTTGGAGAACAAATCGTGCCCTCCAGTTAATGATCTTTTCTAATCCTCGGGCAGATGGATTCTTCTTCCTGTCGGGGGGGGGGGGGGGGGGGGGGTTCAGAGATGTGGAGGATGAGCTCCCCTCAGCCGCTTCTAAACTGTAGCCCTGAGCTCCCAGTGTACCGTGTGCTTTCTTCTTATCTCATGCTCACATACTTTAGAGAAACTGAAACCAGTAAAGCCTAACGCTCACGCTCTCCAGCCTCTGAACGGCTACATCTTAGGAATGCTTCAGTCAGAATATTCACAGCCTAAATGTCCAATTTGTAAATGTAAAACATCTCTTACTGTGTGTTACAAAAAGAGTACATGTCTGTTTTATTTTGAAAATCTCTCTACATATCTCACAGATGTCTTAAGTCTCAAGAAGTGTGTCTTTGATTTGAAATCGTCCTCAGGCTTCGTTGCTTGTGTTCGATGTGTGTGTGTGTGACTCTTAAGAGTGTCGATGAGGATCATCAGGTTCAGACTGTCTGAACTTAAACAGCTCACCGCACTATCATGCAATATTTTGATACCTGAGCATAACTTCCTTTCTTAGCACAGCAGCTCAGAAACAGCTGGGCACAATGTGGGAGAGAGAGGGGTGTGTCCAGGGGGGGGATTTGGGTGACAGCTCTTTATGTAATACCTGTAACATGGCTTTACTTCCATATTTTGTACATTCCAGAGTTTGGCACCAAGAAAAGAAATCTGTGCACATTTATAACAATTTTGTTTACAAGAGCTGTATCCTTGCATGAGCTGAGATTCTTCTAAAGAGTAAAAAAATAAATATCTTTATTCAGTGTCCAAGCCTCTCTTTCTTTTTGTCTTCAGAGCGACACGACCATGATGAAGTATTGACTCAGTATTGAAGGTGAAGCTTCAGTAGTTGGATTAGCCCTTGGACATTTATTCTATTATGTAGCAGGCTTCTATCTGTTGTGCATTGTACTGTGATGAAGCTGGAGGTAAGCTGGGAAACAAAGCTTGATTAAACTATAGTCCATGTTCCAATCTTTCCGGCCGTGGACAAAAGAAGATAGATCAGTGACACGGGCAGCTGAAATGAGCTTTCTGCCTCACAGAGGGTGAAGTGCTCAAACCCCCAGAGAAGAGCTGCTGCTCTTTATATTAACATAAGTCAGTCGAGGTGCTTCAGGTTTAGTGACTGGCAATCCAACTGGGAGGAGACGGCAAGATGGAGATATTATTATTTCAAATGATGTCACTGTGGAAAAGGATCTTAGCGCCATGCTGCTCGGCCAGCAGCAGAAAATAACAACTCTCTTTCTTTGTACATGTGTTTGATATCTTAATCTCCTTCACAACCACTTCTCTAAATAGTAAATGAACTGGGCTTAGGGAGCACCTGGGACTTTACAGTACACGCTATTTACCCCATTTCTTCACATCCAAGCTCTGGAGGCTGCATGCAGAACTTCACATCATGGCCTCATTTTGGGGCGTTGTGTGCCTTTATTAGAGAGGACAGTGGGTAGAGTCGGAAATCAGAGAGAGAGTGGGGAATGACGTGGGAAAGGGGGTCGCATTTGTTCACTCCTTTGTGCAAACGTGAGGGGAGGGGGGCTGGAGGTTGCTGGAGGAGAGTGGAGGCTTCAGTATGGAGGAGGTGTGGCCAAACAGGAAGTTTGTTTTGGTTTCATGCTGGAGCTCAAAGGCGACATCTACTGGATCAAACAGGAGCACATTCTTCCTTTAAACGGTTGCACTGTTTTAGTTGATATAGTCGATATTAGGCTATTTTCAGAACAATCATGAACACATTTGCATATGACATGCAGTGAAAACATGTAAACATATATCCATGTCTACACAGGCATGGATATATACTTCTGGTATTTCATCCTAAGCATTAATAAAAGTCGAATGTTGTGACTGTGAGCCAAAAAGGGAGCGTGCAGAGGCTGAACGCGGCCCTCCTTCCTGCACCTCCAAAGAGAAACGTGTTGTTTTCGAGTTAGATAATTGAGAGATACTGCATTGTTCTGTCCTGATGATGTTTTATATTATGATATTTCTTTTATTTAAACCCTTTCTCCTGTTTTTCTCTTAAGCAGTTCAGCTAGATGTCTGTATTTCTTTTTCTTTTCTTTTAGTTTTCTCTTAGATGTTGTTTGTGATTTTTTGGCCGCTGCTCTCCCTGAAGTTGGATTAGTTTTATAAATATAGTTAATAAATGAATGATTGTGGACTGAACATTGGTTTGGTCACTGGGAGTGAGGAAGGAGAGGGTCTCTTTTATTCTACGGCTGGTTTCCACTATAGGCTGGTCACAGAATACAAAAATAAAAAAGAGATGGACTACTAATAAATGGATGGACTTGGTAAATGGACTTGACCTTATTTATTTATTTTCTAGTCTTCAGACTACTCAAAGCTCTGTTACACCACAGGTCACACCTACACAGATAAAAAGTCATGTTCTTGGCTCTTTTAGATTCATTTTCAAACTGGTGAGTGATGCCAGCCTCAAGGCCATCACAGTGATGTAGAAGCTCTTACATTAGTTTCAGCTGGCTCTAAAAAGCTGACTGTTTAACTTGAAAGTATTCATTTGTTTGAGCCATGTCTGGATCACCTTTCTCACTAAAGTTAGATAACATCCAACATGATGTAAGTCTGGATCAAAGTGAAACAGTGGAGTCCATCCTGCCTGAATCACAACCTGCAGATTTATTTAAGAAAATCTGTCCAGGTGGAAAAGGTGAGTGTTTTTATTTGTCCTGCTTCAAACAGCTGGATGAAAAAAGGATATAGATGTTTAGTCTCATCCTCTTTCACTTGAGGTAGAAGCCATACATTTAATTTAGTTTCATCTGCTGCAGGATGATGTAAGCTTTTTATAAAGCTGCTCCTCTCTTTATCATGCAGGCTCAGCCAGAAGGTAAAGTAAAGTACAGCTGAGTTTGCTCTACGTTGAAAACATTGATAAACATTTTAAACCACAGCAGGAGAGGAAACATGTCTTTCAGGTATTCACTTCAAATTCATTTAAAAACAAACAATTTATAAAATCATGAAAACAAACAATGAAGTAATGAAACTGAAGAAAAGTCTGAGTCCTGTTGACTCCTATTTATTTCTAATTTAACATCTACACAGATTACAACTCTTAAAATGTATCAGTGATACAGATTCAGCAGAGGATTCGTCTGAAAATGACTTAGACATTACTTCAGTGTTTGGTCAAATACAAGTCATATATAAAAATAATTCATTTAATCTGGGATACCGAAAAAATATCTATTTTTTGTGTTAAGGGCTGCACGTGGTGTAGAGGTAGTGAGGAGGTTCCTGGTTTGAATCCCCATCTGACAAGAGCCTCTCTGTGTGGAGTTTGGATGTTCTCCCCGTGCATGTGTGGGTTCTACTCCCACAGTCCAAAGACATGCTCGTTAGGTTAACTGCTGACTCTAAATTGCCCGTAGGTGTGAATGTGAGTGTGGCTGGTTGTCTGTCTCTATATGTCAGCCCTGTGATAGGCTGTTGAACAGTCCGGGTGAAACCCCGCCTCTCACCCAATGACAGTTGGGATCGGCTCCAGACCCGCAACCCCAAACAGGAAAACCACTGCACCACCTTGAAGCCAATATATTATAAATAATATATATATATATATTAATATGGCAAGCCGTTCAGGAAATTAATATATTGAATCAAACTTTGAATATATGGAATGAAGTCTGAATATATTGAATGAAACTTTGAAAATATTGAATGAAACGTTGAATATATTGAATGAAGTCTGAATATATTGAATGAAGTCTGAATATATTGAATGAAACGTTGAATATATTGAATGAAACGTTGAATATATTGAATGAAACGTTGAATATATGGAATGAAACTTTGAATATATTGAATGAAGTCTGAATATATTGAATGAAACGTTGAATATATTGAATGAAACATTGAATATATTGAATGAAACATTGAATATATTGAATGAAGTCTGAATATATTGAATGAAGTCTGAATATATTGAATGAAACTTTGAATATATTGAATGAAGTCTGAATATATTGAATGAAACGTTGAATATATTGAATGAAGTCTGAATATATTGAATGAAACATTGAATATATTGAATGAAACGTTGAATATATGGAATGAAACTTTGAATATATTGAATGAAGTCTGAATATATTGAATGAAACTTTGAATATATTGAATGAAGTCTGAATATATTGAATGAAACTTTGAATATATTGAATGAAACCTTGAATATATTTAATTAAACTTATATTGAATGGAAGCTGATATCACATCTCTCTATCCACCAGTTTCATTGTTGTCATCAAAAAGACACCCTGCTGAAGCTGCTTGTTTTACAAGATGAATCAGCTGAAATATACCAATACTTTGCAGAACTTCAAAACTTCTTTGAAACAGCTGGTTGTACTCAAAATGATATGAATAATTTAGAATGTAGATTGCGTCACCTTGAAGATCATAGTTCAATTATTGGAACATTTTTACTGCTTATGAGTAGTAATGCTCAACAAAACATTGCTGAGTGCACCTTGTGCATCCTTCTTGAGGGGATTTTTGAGTCTCTTATGGAGATGTCAGCTGAAAGAACACTACAAATAGAAGCTACAGCACGAGGTGAAGGGACACATTCTGCATCTCAGAGAGGAAGACCAAGGTAAGCGATAAAAAAAAAGAAAACAAGTAGGCCTAAGGGATTGAAGGTTTATGTAGACCAAAAATGCAAAATCTCAATTCAGTTATTGATACAGTCAAGAAGTTGCAAAATGCTTAGGAAATGTATTATACCATGTAGATGAAAGTATGTGTTTTTTGTCCTGTTTTTATCGTTTAAGGTACGACATATCAGCTGTTCAGCTGACTGACATGCAGGATTTAGGATTTAGCTGGACAGCAATATCCCGAATGCTGTCTGTAAACATTCGAACACTGTTCAACCACAGGCAACAACTTGGTTTAGTGGACTATGGAAATTTTACCAACATTTCAAATGATGATCTTGATCGTTTTATTACTGAGGTACTTAGACAAACCCCTGGCTCAGGAGAGACATATGTAACTGGCAGTTTGAGAGGGAGAGGGATCAGAGTTCAGCGATGGAGAGTGCGAGAGCATTTGAGTACAGCTGATCCAGTGGGACTAGCTTTAAGAAGACGAAGGGCAATTCAACGGAGGGTCTACAATGTCACTGTCCCAAATCAAGTTTGGTAGGTGTACTTTTCAAAACAGCAGTAACATTACAATCATTATTCCATAGCTTCTGATTCAAACATGACATAAGGACAGCTGTAAGGATTTAGACAGACCATAACCCTTTAAAATACACTCTTGGTAATTGTTTTTACAGGTTAAATCATTTATAATATATGTGAAGCAAACATGGACATTTGACAAGTTATGAAATTAAATATGAAAGAATCCTTATCAATGTTAAGATGAATTTATGCATTTTTTATGTTTCTTTAATTGCATCATTCTATAATGTTGTATCATATTGAAGGCTTCTATCAACAAAACCCTGAATATTACAATTAAATAATCAATTAAAAAGCAGGCCTCTTGATTGAAAAAGTAGGCCAACAAAGCTACATTTTTCACCTACATCCTTTTTCCTCATATTATGATTATTATTATCATGTAAAAAAAAATCATAATATTTGTCTTGTTTTTCCAGGCATATTGACACAAACCACAAGCTAAATCCATGGGGACATATAGTCATTGTATTACCTACCTTAGATGTTGCACAGACAACAGAGCATTGGCTGCCTTGCAACTTTTCCAGGGTGCGGTTGAGCTATATGGACTCCCACATCATGTCAGGAGTGATGCTGGTAGGGAGAATATTGACATTGCTAGGTTTATGATTGAGAATCGAGGGGCCAACAGAGGAAGTTTTATGGTTGGGCGTAGTGTTCATAATCAAAGAATTGAAAGGTTTTGGGGAGATCTCAACCGGGTAGTATCAGCATACTATAAAGACCTTTTCCTCTTTATGGAAAATGTTGCAATTTTGGATAGCACTGACCCAGTTCACATTTTGGCTCTTCATTATGTATTCCTACCAAGAATAAATAGATCTGTGGATGAATTTGTTAGCCAGTGGAACCACCACAGCTTAAGGACAATGGAAAGTCACTCCCCACTACAACGATGGACAGTTGGGATGCTCTTGCTTCCTGAAAATCAGAGACTACTCAATGATGTGCATACTTACTTACTTACTCCTCTTCGTCCCCTATGGGACATAAAGCTTCAATGAGCACTCTCCATTGCATTCGGTCCCTGGCAGCATGTTGGGCCTCTCCCCATGACAGGTTCATCTGTTCCAGCTCTTGTGTCACAGTTCTGCGCCAGGTGGTTTTTGGCCTCCCAGGTTTTCTTTTGCCTGGTGGTGTCCATCTTAAGGCAACTTTTGTGATGCGGTCCTGCTCCATCCTCAATACATGTCCTAGCCATCTCAGGCGTCTGTGTGTAATCTCCTTGGTGATGCTCTGGCTTCCCGTTTTTTTGTAAAGGTCATTGTTGGAGATCTTATTAGGCCAAAAGATCTGGCATATTCGTTGGAGGCATCCATTATGGAACACTTCCATTCTCCTCATGTCTGTTTTGACAACTCGCCAGTTCTCTGAACCGTACAGAAGAACAGACTTTACATTGCTGCTGTATAGGAGCATCTTTGTTTTAAGGCTGTATTGTTTTGATCTCCAGATGGGACGGAGTTGGGAGAAGGCACCCTGAGCCTTTCTCAGCCTTGCTTTGATGTCTTTTGATGCCCCGCTGTCCTTACTGAAGCCTGCTTGCTCCTGTCTGATCCTGGTGTCAATGGCTGTCTCCATCCGGTTAAGAAGGACTCTGCAGAACACCATGCTTGGAACAGACAGAGGGGTGATTCCACGCCAGTTGTCGCAGTTCTTGGTGTTGCCTTTCTTGGGGACTTTGACTATAAGACCTTTGGACCAGTCTTCAGGGATGGTGTCGCTGTTCCAAATGTTTTGGAATAGGTCTGTCAGGTGATGTGCATGCGCAACAACAACAACCCTATGATCACAACCAGTGGAATGCAGAGTTGTTGCCAATTAATCCTTTGATTGATGATGGAAATCATGGGATAGAACTTTTCTTGACAGCATGTCACCTGCTTCAAATTAATAATTAGTCTCATGAATAGAATAGGCGAAGATATAGAGGAATTGATAGTGTGCTGTCATACTGTTGTGAAAATCACAGAATCCAGTGTCATTCTGTAAAAGATTCAAGTTGAAGACTGTTCAATCTAACAAGACGATTCCCAAGGTCCTACAGGAGATGTTTGAAGACAGAACTTTGTTTTCAGGAGAAATACTAGCTCTTATTACTGTACAATAATGTGCATTGTGTATTGTATTGTGTGTATTGTATTAATATGTAAAAAAACAGAGACTCTGGGGTCTCAATGCATAGCTCCAAATGGGGGGAAGTGATATTTTGCATACAAACTGGACAACAGGCCCCCTAGTTGTTTCCATTCTCTGCATGTAAAAATATATTCTCACATTTTTTTACTGTTTTTCAACTTTCATTTAGATACACATAACACATACAAAAATAGGAACATGGAACACTTGACTTTTTAGAAACCCATACCACTATCATAAAGAAACAATCATAGCAAACGGGTTGTGCAACAATTATTCACTGCAATAAGGTCCTGCATCAGTAGAAAACACAGTTGTTTTCTGTAAACAAGAGCCACAGTTATACATGTTGAGCGACATCGAGCACTGTTCTCCAAATCTTACTGTCATGTTTAAGTGACAAGTTACAGTTATCCAGATGATGCAACTAGAGACAGCCCTTGTTGGGAATGTGTTTTAACTTTTAACATAGCAGTACAACTGTACATTTCAAACAGAATCTAAACAAGGTTAGTACATGTATTTTATTTATTCAAGAATGTATTTTCATGGAACATTTACATTTGTAACCCTTACAATAACTAAAGTGGTTTTGTACACAACAAAATCCATTTTTTTATCCATTATTTTTACAAGGCAAGCCATTACGAGAAGTAGCTCCCATTACAGATTTATAAAAAGGGTTTAACATCGTTTACATTTTAAAATCAGAAAAACCTTTAAATGAGACAAACAACTACGAACAGTTTAATGTACATTTCACATGGAGACTGTACATAAAAGATGATTGAAGCTTCCATGTCAGAACAGAGAAGTATCCTTCAAAAGGTGACAAAAAGCACAACAATCAGTACTATCCTGGTGGTTTTAAATCTAAAGTTTTAAGTCTTATTGAATAAAACATCATAACACGTATGAGTCAGGGAATTACACTTAAACAAAATAAAATAAAATAAAAAGAAATCCTCCTCAACATAACTCAAGCTCAACTTTACAGTACCTTTCACGCTCTTCCAAATCCTGGTGAATTGTGTATGGCAAAATCTATGTCATGTTTGAAGGCAGTGTACACTGCATGAAATGGTATACGAAGAATGTTTTCACATGTATTGGCCACTGGAAATCAGGAATGGTTAATGAACTCAAGGCTCGGCTTTGGAGAGAAGCCCAGGGCTGGAGTGCTGTCACATCCAGTGAAGAATACAAGAATATCCTCCAGAGAAACACCCTTTTCAACTGTAAAATATAAAAAGACATAGACACAATTAAAACTACATCTACTGGTATTTTTTAAAATAGTAACTGATAATACCAGTAGAGTGATACAAAAGTGATGTAGGGAAATTGAGCAGTTCCTTCAACTTATGTTTTGCTATTTTCCTTAAACCTGCACTATTTTTCACTTATTGAAATGTCACTGTAATTTGAAGGAGTTTCTTAATATTTAAGACACAGCTACTACTGTGGTGAAGATAGTTAAAACTTAATAGCATTATGAGTTATTGAAGGCTATAGTAAAATCTGTCTGATGATAATGAACTGATGGTGCTATCCTGAATTCCAGACATCTTAGCTACACATTGAATTGTGAATTTCTAGCTTTATTTGTGACCATGCAGCAGCTGAAATTAACAGATTGGAGTGTGCTAGATCCTGATTTTTATTATGATCCACAGCAAATTGTACACTCATAGATATCAGCTGCCTAAATCATAATGATCAAGATGAATACATTATTCTCAGACAATGTTCTCAATGAATGCAGTATTCTTTCCAGGCCCATACTCCATGTGTCTTAAAAGTTTCATAAAAATCTGTCTAGTTATTTTTGCGTAATCCTGCTAAGAGACAAACAAAGAGATGCAGATAAATACATAACCTTCTTGCGGTTATAAACAACTGCATAGTAAATAATCGAATTAAAGACCTACAATTCTTTTGTACTGTTACTTCTATGCTGCAGCTCAAACCTATTTAGAGAATGATGACTTATATCAAAACACTGTTGTAAAAGCAAAGCTTACATTCAGCATCCTGAAGATAGTCTTGCCAGAAAGCCAAGGTTCAACACTCTCCTTGGAAGGTATTGCTTCCTCTTTCAGAGTGAATGATCTGGAGGAGATTCTCCATGTCTGTTGCTGTTAAAGCCTTACCAGCATGGACGAAAAGACTCTTCAGCTGTAGTGGGTATTTCTGGAGTGCATCAAGGACACCTAGAGATGCTAAGCCATCTCTGAATCTAGTTGAAAGGAAACAGAGTTTTATTTAAAGAGCCACCCCCTCACCCCGCCAGTCCACTTCCTGAGCACTGCCGAGGTGCCCTTGAGCAAGACACCAACCCCCAATAACTGCTCTCTGGCTCTCTCTCTCTAACTCTGACACCTCTCCATTAATGCATGTCTATAGGATCCTGTTTGTGCATGTGTGTGTATTTCGGCCTATGTGTGTGTAGCATGTTCATTAAACTGAGTGTAAAACTGAATATCCCCTCACGGGGTTAATAGAGTATAAATTATGATTATTATTCTGTATCCATAGGGTATGTCCACTTCTAAATCCCCTCTAATACAATATACTCAGTAGTATGCTGCAATTGTTTTTTCCAAGGATGGCGTAGGGGTGACGATCAGTGTCTCTAATTGGCTAGTGTGTATTGTTGTCTTTTTTTGTTGGATAAGAATATCAAGATTAGCCAATCAAAGGCAGAGTATGTCAGTCATACTTTGCCACTGCCTTCCTGAGACAGCTAGCTATGAGATGGGAGCTGGCAGCATCAATTTCCATCAGCTTTTCTCCCTCACAGTGATTGTATGCCTCTAACATGTCACAGTATTGTACAGAGGCTGTTTATTGTGCAGGACAGACAACTAAAAAAATCAGGGTAAAACATGTGTCGTATACCCACTTCACAGACACCACTACAGGGATCATATATCCTGGTTAAGATATATGACTATTGATTTCAAATCGTAATGAGTCATTCAAAGCAAAAAACAGGTTTCTAAATAAGATCAAATACATTGAAATTGTGCTCACTGTCTGCACCTGTAACCTTGTTTTTTCGTCAATGATATGGTCAGTTTTGACCTTAATATTATCTGGGCCCTTTTGAAGACACTCATACAAGAGCTCAGACAGAAAACATGGATTCTGTCCTCCATGGGAAATTGACATTGCCATGATCTGGCCAGCATAGAAGTATCCATTGTCATTCATTGCTGTTATCAAAAGAAATGAAACATCACGTCAAAGGAATCAGTCATAAATGGCTGTGTTACAAATCAATTCTTGATTTTTTTATTGTTGCTCAAATTTCTACCAAAAATAAAACAAAAAACAGGAAACAGCAACAGCAATATGAATTACTTTTATCATGAGTACCTTTGGAGTTGCATGTGAGAACTTTGGAATTGGATGGACCCTCAAAGATGCCAATGTTGTCCTTTATTTCATGTAGACAGAGTCGGAAAAACTCCCGGGTAGGTCCTCCATTGTCCACAGCTCCCTCAGATGTTCCATAGTCATTGGTAAACTTGACATCTACCTTCTTCACTGAAGAAAAATGACATCTGCCCATGGCTCTGGATGCTCCATCCCACACATTTCTTCTCATGATATTGAAGCGTACAGTTCTGTCATTATTCACTTGAGAAGCAATCTGCTCCAATATTATCTCTAAAGTCATCTTGGAATCACTGAAACAAACAATCAAACACACAGACAGTCACTTCACCTCTTTCCTGGTTCATAATAGGACCATAATTCACAAAACTATATTTATGATTTTAAGTGATTCACTAACTGTTAGACCATAAACAAATCAGGACAGTGGGTTAGGGTCAAACATACAAAATAATATTGCTTTTTGCCATAAACTTCTGTACAATCTGACTTATTCTGACAATCTGAGAAATCTCCCCCTGCTGGCAAATGTATTGAATGAATATAGAATAAAATGCAGAATAAACTGTAATTCAACATTGGATTCACTTTTCAGTCATGAACTTAGGTTCATCTTTAAATTAATGGGAGTAATGAGAAGCTAAGCTAAGAGGTGGGAAATAGTTTCCAGTTGGCAGCATAGGGCCTGATTATACTAACCTCACACTTGCACTGGAATCTAAAGATCTTGTAATGGCTTCCTGGAGATCAGGATCATCAGAGAGGTATTCTTCATCAAACAGTCCAAGGTATGTACTAAAAAAATGACAACAAAATAATATACAGTAATGGACAGAGTTAATGTACAACAATATACAATATTGACACAGTTGTAATACCCCAACCTAAGAAATCCTTTGATGGTCTCAAAACTACAATTTTCATGAATACCCAGTGTATTATTTTACTGTGTAAAAATTAAGTACATAATAATTAAGTACATACGACTCATCAAGTAAGACTATTGTAAAAAATAATCATCAAATAATTAAGGCCCACTGTTACATAGCCTTACCCATTAAAAGAAACATTAAAGGCAAACCTGTATGTGCTGGATGAGTTATGACCAGATGCACTTGGAGGGGTGGGACCATGGGACACACTAGAGGTGTTTTTAGCAGAGAAATCTTCTGTGTTACCGCTAACAACTGAAAGAGTGGCCAAACGAGGAGCTTTGGGTGTTGTCACTGGAGACTGCTGATGTTCCACTTGGCACCATCACAGTCTCATCAATAGTGATAACAGCGGCACCATCGGATATTGCGAAGTTTTCAACAGAGATGGAAGGTGCAACACACCAGATGACCTCATCACCACCAGAAAAGGAAGATGTAATATTGGAGATGGACTGGGTCTCAATAGTGGAAATGGTTGAGACAAATTCTTTGGAAATGTCAGGTGTACTACCAATCCCTATGAGAACATGGAAAAAACAGTAGATTCATCTTTAACGTTAGACTGACACTGAAATTATGAGTGAGCATCAGAAATGTTGGGCTTGTACAATGCTTGTATTATGTGATACATTAGTTTTTTTTCCCTGTACAAAATATGAAATATGTGTTGGATATTAAGAGACTCAACTAAATTAGTTAATGCAAAATCTAAAGACTAACTTAATTCTGAGTTTCTATGAATTTGCATATAGATGGGAATATTTACCATATTTATCAGTGTCCGATATGCCTGCAGCATCGCAACTTTTTGTGTGGCTACTCTCACCATCAGAACATACCTGTCAGTTGAAGCAGATAAATACAACAAATCTTATGGATTAATTGCACTACACTCAAAGTAAAGAAATGTCAAATCAGAGCATACTACACAACATATTGTTTGAAGACATTGTTAAAATTGATTACTGCCATTGTTAATTCAATACATTTTATTAGAATTCTTCATACTTACAGATTCATTGTCCTCTTTGTCTTCTCTTAAAAGGACTTTGTCAGGTCGGACATAAATGGACTTCTGATGAAACAGCTTTTTCACAAGATCACCACTCAAAGTTTGTGTTGGGCTAAGAGGTGGCTCAAGTAGTTTGTTGTGGCACGGGAGCAAGATTTGTAGCCTGATGGAAAGAAAAGCATGCTGTATATGAAGCTTATGTTAAAGCTTAAAGACTACAATACAGTGATTGGAAATGTTTGCGTTTCATAGTTTTTATGCAAGCAGAAATATAGCTCCAGCTGTATATCTCTATACAATGATCACAATGATATTGTATTGGCAAAAGTCTGAACAATACCACAGTAAGACTAATAGAAATGAGCAGGAAAAAAATGGACATTAATATATAATTCATTCACAACACAAAAAGTTGATCTTTCACAGTGCAGCCTGTTATTATCTCAATAAAAGTATATCTAATGAAACAGCTTTGACAAAACAGATCAAAAGCTAACCTGCATCCCTCCACGGTTGGCTGAAAGGCTGTGCTTATTTTCTGCATAACTTTGTTAGAATCCCAGGTAGAGCCAAATTCTAATGCAGATTTCACATGCCCATTTTCAAAAAGCCAAGCTTTGCTTGCATGCCTTGGCACATGTGAAGTTGTATGGTCCGGCAGGAGTATAACCTCTTTGGTAAAATGTTGAGACACAGGATGGGTACTCCTTAGTTGTGGCTGAAACCTGAGAAATATAAGAAAAAGTACAGCAACAATGGATTGATTAAGCATGTATGTATACATAAATGTACTTCAAAGTTGTTTTTGAAGCCTAAACAGCTAAAAATTCAATGCATTATAATAGCAGCATGGATATTTGAGTTTTTACATTTAAATAAAGTAATGTTTTGTTGCAAACATTTATTTTAAAATATCAATGAAAGCATAAGTTAGGAAAGGCTGGTTTCACTCATTTAGGGTGGGATTTCTATGTTTGAATGTTTGAAGTCTCGGTTTATGGGCACTTTTACACATAAAGCTGGATGCGTGCTGGCACACATCACGTTACTTAATTTAGCAACAGATCGACCTATACACACATGTTTTCTGTTGATGGGACAGAGAGGACAATATGCGAAGATCAGGGACTCAACTTAAGTGTTGATTGTTTACGCATTAGTCCCGAAATCGCCTCGCCAAATGTGTCAGCCAAACACAAGTTCACTTCTTTTTTGATGATCTTCTTATTTTGTTATGACTCGATCGCAATAAATCAGAACTTTCACCAACGCAATTTAAATGCATTTAATATTTCTTACCTCTTGAGTAGTTTCTAGTAAATGGGCGAAGATCGTAGAGAGGAGCTGGTCTTGGGGACTCCTGCGATGTTGCAGGCACGTTAGCTTGATAAGCCGCAACATGACCTGTGGGATTCACTCCACTGGGTCCACGATAAAACAGAGAATGGACTTCTTCCTCAGTAGAGTGGTGTTGAACTCGGTTGCTTGTGTTATTTTGGCCAGCGCATGCATTGGCAAGGGTGTTAATAACCTCTTCATTAGTTAGTATTGCAGCTACTAGGCTTCGGGCTGACTCGCTCATAGTGGCTAAGTGGCTGAAGTTGGCGACAGTAAATTGATGACATCATTTTTCATTCAATATATTCAAAGTTTCATTCAATATATTCAGACTTCATTCAATATATTCAGACTTCGTTCAATATATTCAGACTTCATTCAATGTATTCAGACTTCGTTCAATGTATTCAGACTTCATTCAATGTATTCAGACTTCGTTCAATATATTCAAAGTTTTATTCAATATATTCAAAGTTTCATTTAATATATTCAAAGTTTCATTCAATATATTCAAAGTTTCATTCAATATATTCAGACTTCGTTCAATATATTAAAAGTTTCATTCAATATATTCAAAGTTTCATTCAATATATTCAGACTTTGTTCAATATATTCAAAGTTTCATTCAATATATTCAAAGTTTTATTCAATATATTCAGACTTCGTTCAATATATTCAAAGTTTCATTCAATATATTCAGACTTCGTTCAATATATTCAAAGTTTCATTCAATATATTCAAAGTTTCATTCCATATATTCAAAGTTTCATTCCATATATTCAAAGTTTCATTCCATATATTCAAGTTTTCATTCAATATATTCAAAGTTTCATTCCATATATTCAAAGTTTCATTCTATATATTCAAAGTTTCATTTGATATATTCAAAGTTTCATTCAATATATTCAAAGTTTCATTCAATATATTCAAAGTTTCATTCAATATATTAATTTCCTGAATGGCTTGCCATAATATATATATATATAGATATAGATATATAAATGACATCATTTAGATACCATTGGCTACAATCGTGCAGCTTCTGCACAGTGGATGTATCTCCATCCAGTGAAGAAGAGGAGGTTTGGGTTCAGTTTCTGTCCAACCCGGGAGAACTGAGAAAAATAAAGACAAAAAACATGAACTCTAAAATGATGTTTGTCTTTACAATTGTTGAGTTTTATGTTCTCATTCACATAAATATACATGATGTAATGTATAGTTTGACTTACAGTGTTCATATGTATATGTTTTATACAACGTTTATTTTGTATGCACTTGAAGAACAGTGTACATGTTGAGATCTTATTTTGTTATTCATGACGTGACTTCCTGTTGTGATGCGTTATATTTTTTTTTGTGACCTACATTACGTTAAGAAGAGAGAGCGGGAGATTGGTTGTTATGTTCCATGGCTGCTGATAAAAATGCTATTCCAGTTAGCTGTGAAGAAGGAATGAATAAAAGGTGACGAGACACTAAAGTGTGATTCTTGGTAACATGGCTGACGAAGCAGCCGACCCACCAGTTGAAGCAGTCAACCCAACAGGTTATGGGCCCAGACGCGACACAGGAGGAAGATGGCGAAGGTTGGTGTTCGACGTTGGTGTTGAACTTTGGGAAGTAAAATTTCTCGGGCAGATGAGAATAACAGGATTGAAAAACGTTATATTATCTATCGATGAACCAGACCCAGAAAAGAACGCAGAATGCTATGCAGAGCTTATTCAGTTGCTTGACGACAAAAGTCTGTCGCTGGTAATGAGAGAGGCCGCAGATGACGGCAGAAAAGCTCTGCAAATACTACGGGACCATTACGCCAGCAAGGGTAAGCCCCGAATTATTGCCCTGTACACAGAACTAACTTCTTTGAAAAAGAAGTCTGAAGAAACAGTGACTGACTACATTATTCGAGCTGAAAAAGCAGTGACTTCTCTGAGAAATGCAAAGGAAACAATAAGCGACGGACTGATAATAGCCATGATTCTGAAAGGACTTCCAGAACTGGTACACGCAGACTTAGCAGGTCCTATTGAGCCGATTAGTCGAGAAGGCCACAAATACGCCATTTCATTCACAGACGATTTTTCAGGGGCAGTGTCTGTGTATTTCCTCAAAAACAAGAGCGACACAACATTAGCAACAGAAAAGTTTCTGGCAGACTGTGCACCATATGGTAGTGTAAAATGTATCAGATCTGACAACGGTACAGAGTTTATGAGTGGGGCTTTTCAGTCCCTATTAAGAGAAAAGAGTATTAGACATGAGACGTCATCACCATATTCCCCACATCAAAATGGGACAGCTGAAAGACAATGGAGGACCCTTTTTGAAATGGGAAGGTGTTTATTACTGGAAAAGGGATTACCTAAGATATTGTGGCCTTATGCTGTCCAACATGCAGCTCATATCCGCAACAGATGTTACAATGACAGAACAAAAAGTACCCCATACTACATGCTAACAAAAAGAAAGCCAAATCTATCAAAAATGTGGATATTTGGATCAGACTGTTACGCATATAGACATAACCAGAAGAAGCTGGACCCCAGATGTGAGAAGGGAGTATTTGTGGGATACAGTAAGAATAGTCCAGCTTACCTGGTTACAACCCAGAAACGGAAAAGGTACAAAAACACAGACTGGTGAAATTTATCAAAAAGAACAGTGTTGAACAACAGACACAAACAAATGAATGTGACTCAGAAATACAGACATATGAATATGGTTGGTGTTCGACGTTGGTGTTGAACTTTGGGAAGTAAAATTTCTCGGGCAGATGAGAATAACAGGATTGAAAAACGTTATATTATCTATCGATGAACCAGACCCAGAAAAGAACGCAGAATGCTATGCAGAGCTTATTCAGTTGCTTGACGACAAAAGTCTGTCGCTGGTAATGAGAGAGGCCGCAGATGACGGCAGAAAAGCTCTGCAAATACTACGGGACCATTACGCCAGCAAGGGTAAGCCCCGAATTATTGCCCTGTACACAGAACTAACTTCTTTGAAAAAGAAGTCTGAAGAAACAGTGACTGACTACATTATTCGAGCTGAAAAAGCAGTGACTTCTCTGAGAAATGCAAAGGAAACAATAAGCGACGGACTGATAATAGCCATGATTCTGAAAGGACTTCCAGAAACATACAAGCCTTTTGCAATACATACAACTCAAACCAGTGAAGAACTATCATTTACACAGTTCAAAAGCAACCTACGGAGTTATGAAGAGACAGAAAAATTCGACAACAAACCAAAGTCGGACAACGTTATGAAAGTGGATGTATCTTCTGCAACATGCTACGGATGTGGACAACGTGGGCATGTTGCTAGAGATTGTCGCCAAAAAGGAGCACCAAAATGGTGTAGCTTCCACAGAAGCTCAAAACACAGCAACGAAACATGCAGAAGAAAGACCAACTTCAAAGATGATGCAAAACAAACTGCTGAAAGACAAGTAAAGCATGAGGAGGAACAAACCTTTGTATTCAAAGTAAGTCACAACTTTCTACCAAATGACATTAAAGAAAAAGGACTGATGGTTGATTGTGGAGCCACATCACACATCATAACAGAGAAAGACAAATTCACAACATTTGATGAGTCGTTTAACCCAAAGAAGCATTACATGGAGCTAGCTGATGGATCCAGGGCAAACAACGTAGCATTGAAACGTGGTGAGGCGAAGGTGTATCTGCAGGATTCAAATGGAAGACTCGTCCCTGTCATTCTGAAGGAGGCCTTGTTCATACCAACGTATCCTCAGGATATATTCTCTGTAAAAGCAGCCACAAGCGATGGTGCCAAAGTGGTCTTCAAAAGGGGACAAAATGAACTCACAACCAAAGATGGAATCGTCTTCTGCATTGAAGAATACGAGAGACTGTATTATCTGAAAACGGTAAATAATCACACACAATGTGATGACACAGTTAATACTATGATATTCAGTGACGGTGTGAACTTAACTTGTGATGTCAAAACATGGCATGATATTTTGGGTCACTGTAATGTAGATGATGTGCTAAAATTACCAAACATGGTAGATGGTATGAAAGTCACAGGTAATGCTAAAATAGACTGTATTGTCTGCACAGAAGGAAAATTCACTAACAGCAGAAATAGGAAAACCGATGCCAAAGCTAATGCACCTCTAGAACTGGTACACACAGACTTAACAGGTCCTATTGAGCCGATTAGTCGAGAAGGCCACAAATACGCCATTTCATTCACAGACGATTTTTCAGGGGCAGTGTCTGTGTATTTCCTCAAAAACAAGAGCGACACAACATTAGCAACAGAAAAGTTTCTGGCAGACTGTGCACCATACGGTAGTGTAAAATGTATCAGATCCGACAACGGTACAGAGTTTATGAGTGGGGCTTTTCAGTCCCTATTAAGAGAAAAGAGTATTAGACATGAGACGTCATCACCATATTCCCCACATCAAAATGGGACAGCTGAAAGACAATGGAGGACCCTTTTTGAAATGGGAAGGTGTTTATTACTGGAAAAGGGATTACCTAAGATATTGTGGCCTTATGCTGTCCAACATGCAGCTCATATCCGCAACAGATGTTACAATGACAGAACAAAAAGTACCCCATACTACATGCTAACAAAAAGAAAGCCAAATCTATCAAAAATGTGGATATTTGGATCAGACTGTTACGCATATAGACATAACCAGAAGAAGCTGGACCCCAGATGTGAGAAGGGAGTATTTGTGGGATACAGTAAGAATAGTCCAGCTTACCTGGTTACAACCCAGAAACGGAAAAGGTACAAAAACACAGACTGGTGAAATTTATCAAAAAGAACAGTGTTGAACAACAGACACAAACAAATGAATGTGACTCAGAAATACAGACATATGAATACAGAAAGTCTGACAGTGAAAACAATGTTGATGTGCCCCAGGACGAAGATAGCACAGAAAATCAGGTATTACATGAAAATAAGGAGCATGCAGAAACAGATGATACAGAAGTATCAGAACTTAAAGAGAATTCAGATGAGGACGAAAAACAAAGCCAAAACAAAGGCTATCCAAGGAGAGAAAGGAAAGCTCCAAAATATTTGGAAGATTACACTTCAAACTGTAAAGATGATGATCTAACCCACATCAATGTTGATTATTGTTACAGGGCGTTTATTTTGTATGCACTTGAAGAACAGTGTACATGTTGAGATCTTATTTTGTTATTCATGACGTGACTACCTGTTGTGTTGTTGTATGTTTTTTTTTTGTGACCTACGTTACATTAAGAAGAGAGAGCGGGAGATTGGTTGTTATGTTCCATGGCTGCTGATAAAAATGCTATTCCAGTTAGCTGTGAAGAAGGAATGAATAAAAGGTGACGAGACACTAAAGTGTGATTCTTGGTAACATGGCTGACGAAGCAGCCGACCCACCAGTTGAAGCAGTCAACCCAACAACAATCAAAGGCCCTAAAGCAATTAAAAACAGCCTCTCATTTCAAGCTTTTAGCTATTTCACACATCATTATTCAAATGACTCACTAATACTTTAGACCTCACACTTAACACACAGACAATTAAACTTGTGCACTTGAAATAAAGTAACATAGCATTATTAGATCACATTGTAACAGTCAGAATATATTAGTAGGAGTAACAAATAGCGCCACAAGGTGGTGTCTCTGTTATGTTTAAGTGTGTGGGTGAGAAAGTCTATCTATGTCAGTCATCTTGTATGTCGAGCATGAGAGGACTCTCCAAAACTCTAGTGACGAGTTGGTGCAGGATAATAGCCGATTTTTACCTGTCATGTGTGATCAGGATACATAGTGCTGTGCTGACCTGGCTTTGTATGGTCCTTTTAGTAAAACAGAATAAAAGTGCCGTGTGGAAATCCCCAACTTTGTCGTCTGTCTAACTGATGCTAACCAGCTATACCGGGACTTATTGCCAACTAGGTACACCTCCTGTACCAGCAGCGTTACAACATGCTAATATATTGTGACTTGCAGTTAACATGTGGCTAGGCTAGGTAGTATACATAGTTGCCTTTAAACTTACCTGAGGCTAAAAAAGAGAGACAACAGGAGCGCTTCTGGTATCCCTCAAACCACGGTGCAGAATTGTAGCATCTTTAAAATGTTTCCTCCTCCCACCTCCATCCTTCAGCCATCAGGATTTCATGTTTCTGTGTGCGTGCGTGCGTGTGTCTAAAAAAAATAAAGATCAGTACATTTTTCGTCCCCTCCCTGGAAAAAAACAAACAAATGTGGAACAGAGGACAAGGGGTCGGGGGGGGGGGGGGGGTGTAAGGTTCTGTTTTTATATAAAAACACACAAATCTTTTCATTTATTATCCTTAAGTCACAAGTCAGAAAATAGAAAACGCTTCCAATAAAAACCCACTTAAACACACACACGCACACTCGTCCTCCTCTCTGTTTCTCTTCTGTCTCCGTGTGGAGCAGGTTATTTCTGTTGTTCTCTATGAGTTCTGAAAAATCATGTTGTTATTAAATCAAAAGGAACGCTGGTAAAAATAAATGAAATCAAATAAAAAAATGTAAAAAAATTCCAGGACAAACATTAAAAAATGAGAACGATGTGTTTTCATATAGAAACTCTTCATGTTCATGATTATAGTTTTTCAATTTCTTTGATAAGTTCTTCTAATGTAGAAAAAGCATTTTCTACACACATTTTCTACACACACTTACAGTGTCAGAGTGTCGCACTGTCCCAACTTCTCAGCTCTTGAAAGTCAATAAGAAACGTACATTTTCATAATATATTGTTAATAGTGGTCACATCGACCTCCAGTATTTAACGAGCTGTTCGCACATCCAACTATGAAGTAAGTGTGTAGGATGACGATCTATCAGCTGAAAAGAAAAAAATCCTGACTCACCACTAAGTATCACCAATTTATTAGAAAAACTCACAACGTTTCGGTCCCTCTGAGGCGAGACTGGGGCGAGGGATCGAAAAAAGACAGCTAGGAAATAAAAAATATAAGAAGTTTTTTTTAAAATGACATTCATATTTTACTGCATTTAACTAGTACGTTTATGTGTCACCACTTTGTCGATGAGAGGATCAGTGAGTTCTTGCAGTGCCTCTTTTTTTTTGTTGCTCTGTATGAGCTCCAAATGCAAATTCAATGAATCCAGTTTAACAAATACAATAAATGAAGGTGCTCTGATTTCTCCACCTGAGCTAAAAAAGGATACAAAATCTGAGAATGAGTTTGATTATTGAGATGTCTTTTGAAACCTAAAAGGAGAAGACGTTGAGATCCTCTCTTTCCTGGAGAAACAAAAGAGAAGCAACAGAAAGATACCATCGTCTCATTTCACACAAATCTTCAGTGAAACCAATGAAACATTTTAAACATTCTAATATAAATCCATATTTACCATCATAGATCTTTGAAATTATAAAAAGGACTATCCGATGTTCCAGACAAAGAGCAGAACCTCATTGATAAACTCTGCTGCAGCGTCTGCCGTGTCTCGGTCCACAGCACATCTGTACCCACCACTCATCAGACCCCCACTGAGCGCTGCCTGTCTCAAGATTGAATTATCAACCTTTTCAGCCCAGAAGCTCAGCAGGCAGCCTGCCGTTAGCCCATCTTTCTTTAATGCTGTCCATCTCTCGGTCGTTATTTTACTTTGATGCCCTCGTTAAGACGGGGGTCTGCTGGAGACATCAAACTGTCTTTGAGTTTTTTTTTGTGTTTGAGCTGTGGACAACATGTTGAGCTTCACGTCTGAAACTACAAACTACAAACTGGCAAGCACAAAATCTAAATATACATACATCACCTGAGCGTCAGTCTGCTGTTAGCTACATACAAAAATACAGGTCACACGAAGTACTTCCGGTCCGAGCTCTGTTCAATGAGCTAGCATCAAGCTAGCGTGACCGCGGGTCTGTAAATATAATATAACGACAATATGCAAACGTTCATTACTAAAACAGCCACGCAGACATTTTAATACAAACATGTTCAATGTATTTCAGCACAGAACTTTTATTTTAAGATGCTAGTTAGCTGACAGGCGATCACTGCAATCGGATTAGTCTGAGAGCCGCAATGCATTGTGGGTAAGTTTAGTATGAACAGTATGCTCTGGTTCCTTCACTTACAAAAAAATCTACTTTGAACAAATGTAGAAAATTACACATAAAGTTCATACACATATAATCAAAGACACCGTCGATGAACTTGATGGAGTGCAGCTCTCTATTTATTCACAATGTTACCTTCTGATGAGAACGAGATCAGAGTGTTCAGAGTGTTCAGAGCGTTCAGAGCATTCAGAACATTCCGAGCGTTCAGAGCGTTCAGAGCGTTGTAGGAGAACCTACTCATCCTAATCCTCTGCCCTCGTCTGAACTAGCTGTGTTGACGTGCAGCATGAAAACATTACAAATATCTTCTTCACTTACAGCATAATGTCTATAGATTTCAATAAATCTTAACTAGACCATTATTGGGTGTTCCATTATAAATGTATTTGATGATAGTTGCAGAGGAAGAGTGCAATTACTTGTGTTTGTGAAAATTAAAAAAGAGCTGGCAGAACTGTAAGCTAGTGGCTGGAGATATGACTCAGCATTTTCTGTTGTGGTGTCTTGGTCTTACATTGTGCCACATTATCTTTATTTGTTGATTCTGTTTTCCCCTCTCTGTAGTTTTACAGTGTTGAATTCCTCAACATACATATTAAGAAAAAATGTGCCTTTTGCTTTTGGAGGAATTACAAATGTAAGCTGCACTTCGGACAGTTACTCATTTCAAAGATTTCAATTTATCAATTAATCAATTAATTAATCTAACCACTCTTGCATCTTAATGAAAATAAATTGTATAGGTTTAATAGGCCTACAATTCCATCAGTTTTGACCAGCAATATTATAATTCTGATTAAATACTAAATTAATAGACTTTACGTGCTGACGTGAACAGCTGTTTTCTCTTACACCACTTCTCTCTCCTTTGCCGCTGCGCTGCAGCAGTGTTACTTTTTTTCCTTCTTAAAACCTGTTCATATTCTCCGTATGGCCACATGAAGATATTGATATCTTTCCAGATGGTTAAAGTAGGAGGATCTCTTTTTTGTCACCTGTTGCCATGGTGAATGGTAGAATTGGGGCTCCATTCATGTTGGCTTTTTATCATCATGTTGCACGTCATACATATTTGAACCAGTCCATGGATTAGGCTGAATCACTGAACACATCGTGTGAGTTTACTCAAACACTGTTTGATAGCATTTAGATTCCCCTGAGGCAGAGGTCAAAGGTCAGATATAACATATACTTCTAAAGGTGACAAGCTGTGAAAGTGACACATATCGACTTAATGAGCCCTTTTCAAACCAATCTAATTTCCAAAAGAACATTGAGATTTTGTGCCTGTGTGATCACTTTGGATTTTCATTGAATAAATGAAAATATGTCACACATTTGTGCTCTTCCACAGAAAAAGTCGGAGTAAGGCCATCGCACACTGAGTCCATTTTCTCACCCAAAATTGACTGAAGTTAAAAAATAAATACATTTCATCTTATGTCAATAAATGTTTGCACACTGATTCCAGGCATTAGTCCGTCATTATTTATTTATGGACAGGTTCGTTTTTCTGCCATTTTTTCGCATATAAGGAGCAGCGTATCAAGTTGAAACTCTCCTTTACTGACAGGTGAAACTCTCCTTTACTGACAGGTGAAACACTCCTTTACTGACAGGTGAAACTCTCCTTTAGTGACAGGTGAAACTCTCCTTTAGTGACAGGTGAAACTCTCCTTTACTGACAGGTGAAACTCTCCTTTAGTGACAGGTGAAACTCTCCTTTAGTGACAGGTGAAACTCTCCTTTACTGACAGGTGAAACTCTCCTTTAGTGACAGGTGAAACTCTGCTCACTCTTGTTTTCATGTGGACGGACTCTGTTGTTATTTTTTTCAAGGAGTGAAAGAAGCTCTAAATCATCTTCACTGCTTGATCACTCTTCGTGATGAGGACGAGACATTTTGTCTCATACTGCACATTTTTGCAATTATAGAAAAATAAACGCATCGGACACAGTGTGCAAACTGTCTGTGCGTTTTTATTTTTTGGATTATGAAAAGAACCTCAGTGTCCAAAGGCCTTAAGAGCATGTTGACGGGAAACGTCACTTGTTAATAAATTCTTCAAACGGGAGCCTCTTCTACTGTCTCAATTCTCAATTCCCCCCAGTTAACTTCAACATTCATTTTTGTACTGTATATACCCCCTGTTTTTATTTTTTATTTTTATTTTTATTTATCTTATCTATTCTGTTTCATGTGTTTTTGAGCTTTCTTGTCTGTGCTGCTGTAACGCCCGAATTTCCCCTCTGGGGATCAATAAAGTACTATCCTATCCTATCCTTCTTGGTGTGCAGATCTTGTTTTGCTTTTCTTTACCTATTTTTTTACTTTTTACCTATTTGCAAACACTGAGGGATGTGCATGTCTCTTTTGAATTTTCATTGAGACACATTTGAGAACAGGAATCCTGAATTTGGATCTCAAACAGTGGTTTAAAATTAGCTGATGTTGCCTTAATAACTAAATACATTCATGGTAATGACACTTCAGTTGCATTGAACATTTTTAGCTGTTGCACTTTTCAGAGTATGGACAGTAATTACTCTCACTTCTTGCATAAGTCAGCGTCATACTGAAGCCCTGTTCTTCTCTCACACATTAACATCTGCTCTGGTTAGGTCACGTTTGGTTTAACACTTGAGGTGAAAATAATGTTTCATTTACAATTACCATCTTATTTTGATACAAACAGTGTGATCTGTCTTGTTCCCAGCCTGTGAGATTTACAGCGTCAACTTTGGCCTCAACAAAAACTTAAAGGAAGAATATGCAGCATGTTACATACAAATACAGAAGAAGTCTATCCTGTGTAAATGTCGCTGAGTCATGACTATCTACAATGAGGGAGAAGCTCGAGTCCCGCCAGCAGGACGGTTGTCGGGTCGTGTTTACATCACGTTTACATGGACAATACGGCCTTGTGTATAAAGCTGTTTTAGTCAAGGACTAGAGACATGAAGAAGAACATACCGTGGGTGAAAAAAATAACATCATACTCCACTGAAGATTTTGAAGTCAGCGTCTCTTTACTCAAGCAGTGCACAGAATCTCACACAACACAGAGCTGTGGGAGAGGAGCTCCCAGAGCAAAGAAAAAGTCTCAGTACTTAAGCATAAAACAGATAACATACATCACGCTACTTAGCAACAGAAAAGTTATCTCTTCTCCCAGAGGCCCAGTCGTACCAGCTTCCCAACAATCCTCAAAGGACACCTGCTTACTCCCACTGATCTTTTTAAGACCTCTAAAAGAACAAAACACTAAATCATTGTATGAGCCTAGCACTCTGTTAAACACTCTTTCCATCACATACTCACTGCTTATTTGGATGTATCGTAGGCGTCTTTGGATCACAGTCATTCTGAGTCAATTTATCTGCAATATGAAGCTACGAGCTGACTAAAGAGTGCTAACATTAGCATGCTAACACAACAATGCAGACCACAGGGGATTAGAGCTCGAGCAAAGTTCAGTTCTAAAATGAAAGAATGTCTGTGGACAATAGTTGTGGACACATGGAAGGAAATCTGTCCTGTGTCTTAGTCCTTCTGATGGATGCTTGAACAATTGGAGTGATATTGTGAAGCCAACGTGTTATCTTGTTTATCATGTGAGTGCAGCAGCCCTTGCCTTATCCCACGATCACGAGCAGCTTGTGAAAAGGATGTTCTTTATCAAAGTTTACTGTACTGATCAGGTGGAATAAACTTCCTATCACCCGTCTCGACTTAAGCAGGCTACAAGAACTCCCCTCCTGCAGAGTATATGAGTAAGTAACAACATAACTCATCCACTTGACCTGCTCTTATGCATGAGCTCACAAATATCTGTGTTTGAGCAGAGGGCTGGACTCATTCGAGGCCCCGGGTCAAATAATTGATTCCAATCTTCTGTGCTTTCGTCTTGTAGGGGGGATGAAAATATGAAGCCAGGGGTCTAAGCTCAATATTGTAAATTTTTCTGCTACTCGCGTTTACTGATCTTTGCACACGACTAGTTTCATCAACAAAATTAAACAGCGGTTTAAGCTTTAATGTCTTCCATGTCTTATCCTACCACTGGGTAAAATATTACTACCACAGTTGCATCAACGGCAGCTGTGGCTCAGTTCTTTGTCTCTTAACCGGAAGGTCAGGGGTTAGATCCCCAGCTCCTGCAGCAACATGTCCGATGTGTCCTTGGGCGTATGAATGTGTATAAATGGATTAGTTACTTCTGATGGACTCTTTACACAGCAGCCTCTACCATCAGTGTGTGAATGTGTAGGTGTGACCTGCAGTGTAAAAGAGCTTTGAGTCGTCAGAAGACTAGAAAATCAATATACAAGCTCAAGTCCATTTAGCATTTACATTTGGGGTGTCCTTTTTAATATGTGGTTCCAGCAAACATAGCAGCATATCAAACTGGACCACTGACATCCTGAAAGGATGCTCTAGAAGCCCTGAAGAGGTCAGCGTGCAGTTTTGTCAGCGATGGTGATGATATCCCTGATGCTTCAGAGCTGTTTTTCTGTGTTGGCCAAGATGCACAAAACAGTCAATCAATCAAGTGATCATATCAACCCATGACAAATAAACATCAGGCAACCATCCCAGGCCATTGAGAGCCCATCTACAGAGACGTCCACCTCCTGTGCACAGCAAGATGCCATCAGAGTGTTTAAAATGTCACACTGTGTACAGAGAAGGAGAAGAGAAGGCTCCCACATCCACAGAACACAGTGAGATTTCTGAGGTTGTGGGCAAATGATGTGTGCAGTACCACGATTGTCAACCACATGTCATTCCCCGCTCTCTCTCTAATTTCATACCCTATCTGTCCTGTTCATATAAAGTCATGAAGGCCCTCCCCTATCAGGTGTGTCCGTGCACATAAAGGCCCTGACACACCAAGCACACGGCAAAAAACTAGTGGTGACGAAGGCCACCTGTGGCGTCGGTGCACAGCGCCTTTTTTCTTGGCCAAAAAGTTGCACACCGCAAAGACTACAGTCGACGGCCAACCACCACGTACGTTCTGCATGTGTGAGAGGCAATAACTCTCCATGCCAGCAGGTGGCAGTAGTCTGTAATCGTCATTCCAAAAAGGGAAACCGGGAGAGGACGAGGAAGAACGCGGATAAACCGTTGTTGTGATACGAGAAGACAATTTTCTCACCGCTGTCCCTCAACACTCGTAATACAGATACTTCTAATAGAGATGATCTTTTATTTGGGTTGGGAACCAGAGTCTCGGTACAGACCAAGTCTGGAAATGTGTCTGGTAGCTGGAGAGGTGCCAGTTCACTGAACCCCCCCTCCGGCGACCCATGTCAAATACAAAATATGAACTTAAATTGTTTTTAATCAGAAGAGGAAATTCAAATGAAATGTGATTTTCCCCATTGAATACTTTATGATTCATAATGTTCAGCTCCTAACAAATGTAATGGTGATAGTGAAAAATAAACAATGAAGCTCTAGAGTTCACGGTGTTTCAGGCTCTGAAACCATCAACCCAGTACAAAATGTCAGGATGTGTGGTCTCCAGGCTTCACGGGTACTGCTAGGAACACAGCATGTCATGCTTTGTTATAAAGGGTGAGCTGCTGTTCTTGCTACATATAAATAAAAGTAATCTTTTGCTGAAAAGGGACCTAAATAATATTAAAAAATGATTATCTCTATAAGTAGGAGAATCAAAGGACTCAATGTCTCAATATGCTGCTGAGTCAGTCGTCTCTCAACTAGAAGGCTACAGCAACATGTCCAATGTGTCCTTTGGGCAAGACACGTAAAACCCCAAGTTTATCCCACTGCTTTGTCAGCGACGTTGAACTGTGTATGATTGGATTAGTTACTTCTGATGTTCTATCTACACAGCAGCCTCTACCATCAGTGTGTGAATGTGTAGGTGTGACCTGTGGTGTAAAACAGCTTTGAGTAGTCAAGAGACTAGAAAATAAATATACAAGTTCAAGTCCATTTTCCCTTCTCATGTTTGTTTCTGGATATGGAAATATCACTATAGAGTATTAAAGTTCAAGATGATTAATTTGATTCTTAAAATGAACCAGGGTCATGTCCAGTCCATTTAATGTGTTTCAACTGGACATTTCTTCTCGGCAACTCTGTTGCTGTTATACCACCTGGAAACATAAAAATAAACCTCTATCCTAGTTCCAAATATAATGAAGAGTTCTTACGGGGTTATGATAAGAATAACATCAATGAGACACACCAATTGTACTATGACACTACCTGATGCTTAATTACTATTAACACAGGTTTTAGCACGGTCAGGGGAAACTTGATCTTTTTTAACTAGGGCATAATAAATAAACAGATAGAAATATAAAAGGCCTCTGCAATCAGACCCAATCGTCAATCCATACATTTTCTTCAGCTTCCGAGGTCAGGTCGTGGTGTTAGCAAGCACAATAAGTCAACCCAGTGTTGAAGAGTTACAGGTTTCTTACTGAAGATGATTAGCCAATGGAGACGAGGCAAAACCTGTTTGAGTAAAAACACACATAACAATACAAAGAATGTTCCTTTACTGTCCAGTTTGCATGGATGATTGTAACTAGACATTAATTGATGCTTATCACCATTAGTGGGATTAAAAGGTTTTATGTGACTTTCCCATCGACTTGTTACAAACAACACTAATGTGCTCATGTTTGTAGTTTGCAGTCCATTTTCTGACCCTGATAGAGCATTTCGGTGTGGTCATTTTCCCACTCTTTGGTTAGAGGTGTAAATGAAAACCACACATTATAAATCAGGTGATTTCCTTCTATACCGGCCAGGTTGTGTTCTCTGGAAGAGTCATCTCAAGGTTGGATGGATTTTGAATGAAAGCTGGATCTGACATTTATCTTGGTCCCGCTGTGGGATTTAACAGAAAGCAGTGCTTGTCTCACAGTTGATGGAGCTGTTGAATAAATGCGTATAGGCTCTGAGACAACCCACAACTAAACCTTCTCCAGGCCCCATTAAAGGTGTTGAAGCGAGCAGGAGTGACTAAAGTGCCCAAAAGGGACCCTGATGTAGAACGCAGCCAAATGCTTCCATGCATGATAAACCAGGTTCTGCTGCAAATTCACCTGGGAAAATAGGACTTCTGTCAGCTACTACCTGCTAATAGCACCTCCAGAAGGGACAGGATGATGTGACGTAATCCTTATTTTATAATCCTCATCTTACTGTTTGTTCTTATTTGTATTGAGGTTATAAAGTCTATATTTGTGTAGTATATCACTGGTTCTGTTTTTCTCAAAAGTTTAATGTGTCTGTTGTAATCCCAAAAGGCGAGCAGGGACAGCTAGAAACCTGTATGCATGACATCTACTTAGTATTTAACATATGAAGCGATGTTCATTGTAGTGTGTTCCTGTTAAATATAAATATCATGGCTTGGTTCATTTTTTAACGCCACTCACTATTTGTACGGTGGCCCTGAAGGTTAACTGTGCAAATATTTCATGATAGCTTAAAAGATTTCACTACATGCAAAAATATTTAAAAAAACATAAAAACATTTCCGATCCTTGGTTTCTTCTCTTCTTGAGGACAGACTTGACAAAGCTTTACTTTTCATTTTCTTACAAAGCTGCACTAGGATGTTACTTCAGCTAACTTAATTCCTGATAATTGGGAGTAAATCACAAGAAAGTCTGTTGAGCCAGCGTGAGGCTGCCGTAAAACTTTTCATTTCTCTTCTCCTTCTCTGTTCGTCTCTCTCTTCAACTTCAACTTTCAACTTCATGCTTCATGAGGTGAAATTTGGTGTTTCTTTATTTCACCATCTCCACTTGCAGGAATCTGGAAGCTTGTGTTAATGACGTTAAGGGGACCGTGCGGCTGGCAGCTTAGACAACAACCTCTCTTTTTCCTCCCAATTCATCCTATTTTTCTGCACTGATAGATAAGTGTTTCCTCATACTGGCTTGTTAGTAAGTTTCTATCTTCTCTCTTTCGCTCTCGTCTCTTTCTCTAACAAGCTGTACATCATAGTCCATGTAGTGGGAAGCGGGATAGAGAGTGGGCCCTGAGTAATAGATAAATTATCCATTCTTCATAATTACAACCACAAAGCTTAACAATTAATTATTTTACATAATTTGTTTTTGTGCATTTTATGGGGCCTACCTATACTTAATGGTAAAGTCCACCACTGCTGACAGGATGTCTAAGAACAGATGATGAGAAACTCCAATATGAATTAATAGATGTCTTAAAACAGTTCAACCATCAACCTCACAGGGTTATTTTCCCATAGATTATCAAGATACATCTGACAAAGATGATGAAGTCCATGACACACTGGTAAGAACAGAAATTAAATGAGAGATTAAAACAATACGGGAAAGTAATGACATAATAAAAAGAATCAAATGAAAAATCAAAACATAAAAAATCAATCAATAAAATCAATAAAACAAGGAAAAATATCAGTAAATGAATAACTCTGTCATGGGGATATGTTCTTGGTGTTTTATTCTGAATTTGGTATCACTTTGTGTTTTTCCCCTCCTCTTTCCGTTTTCTCTCTGGCAGTGTGTGTGTGTGCAGTTAAAAATGAATCTTAAATTAAAACAAGAGATGAAATAAAAACAAGCTCCCCACAGACTGTATTGTATTTTTGGACCATTTGGATCACATTCCAGCTCTGTTTAAAGTGCTAATCAAAACTCCCAAGGCGCTGTTTTTCAGAATGGCTTTCATCTGTTTTTGCAAATGAGCTCTTCAAATGTCTTTGCATTTATTACGAGTGTTTGTTTGGACTTATAATGCAATTAGACTTAAGTGTTTATAGGTAAGGATCTCTGGGACATCATATCCATTCCTGGTTGTGAACACTAATTCTTTGAAGTACAATAATACCATAACATTTGGCACGGGCGTTCACTCTCAAGGATGGACCGAGTCGAATCTTGGTGGGAAATTAACATTAAAATTTGGCACAATTAGATGATGATCATGGATGTCTGTGACCCTCCACTCAGATGCAAGTGAAAAAAGAAATCAAATATTTGATATGAATTAGACCTCTTCAAAAAAACGGAGCGTTTTGGTGTGAGGGTGTGTGGGTGCGAGAAAGAAAACTGCCAATACGGGAGAGGGAGATTACAACGAGGAAGATGCAGTGGGGCTTCTACTTATTCCCTTTACAGTAGATTCAGCAGCAAACTCCACAACAATCCTCTCAGCAAACTCTGGTGCAGTCTGTGGCTCAGTGGTAGAGTCGGTCATCTCTCAATCAGAAGGTTTGATCCCTAGCTCCTGCAGCCACATGTTGATGTGTCCTTGGGTAAGACACTTAACCCCAGGTTGCTGCAGCTGACTCATTGGTGCAGTATGAATGGACAAGTTACCGATGGACTCTTTACACAGCAGCCTCTACCATCAGTGTGTGAATGTGTAGGTGTGACCTGCAGAGTAAAAAGTGCTTTAAGTAGTCCGAAGACTAGAAAATAAATATACAAGCTCAAGTCCATTCACCATATTTGTGCTCCAGTGCTCTTAAGTCACATGCAATAGATAAAGGGCCGTAGTGTAGCTCCCCAGCTAAGGCTGCATTCACAGCCTTCATGCTCAATTCTATTTTTTAACTAAGATCCTATTTTTGTTGTTTGGCCATTCACATGACTTTTTTAAATGTGACCTGTGTAGGACTTCTGTGAGAAGTGACTCCCAGCTGCTCAAATCAAAATGAGAATAAAACACAATCAGAGCAGCTGGATGAAAACTAAAGTGAAGGCTAACACACAGCTAATCAAACCACTTCATAAACCTGGATAATGACCTGTCTGAAGAAGAAACGCCTGATTAAAAAGGGTCAAAAGAACAACGAGTATAAAGGGTGAAACCATGGGGGGGTTCACAAAGAATATGTAATGAAAGCAAGGGAACCGAGGGCCAGACATCCACAAGGTCAGAGCTTCAGATACACCAACAGCATGCCGAGTAGAGAGAAGGGGCCTAACCAAGGTGCCTAATTAATGAGTGAGGAGGGGTCAGGTAAAGCCTGGCTCAGAATACAAGATAGTCGGGGGCTGATTTGAGGTTCGGGTCCTCCTTCACGACGACTGCGGGGGGGGGGGGGGGCATTAATCTAAATAAAATCCTGTAGTCAGTGATGTGCCGTGATTTTCATATCTTGTAGTGTGTGCACGCTTAAGATGATGGAGAAGAATATCTGTTGAGATTCTCCTTATTTCCTTTTTCTCACATAATCTCCTGAAAGACACTCAGGATATTTCCACGAGGAGCTGAATATGTGAACGCAAACAGCCTAATTTTTCGCTCAGACTTCACTCTGAGTTGCTACGCAGCAATCCCAAGTGAGCTGATGTGAGAACACCACAGGATATTCTCCGGAGAATTCAGCTCGAGCCAATAGGAGGTGTAGTGACGTTTATGTCCTGTGACTGCTGCACGGTGCATAGAGTGACTGCAGGCGACCACTATGACCTCATACCGTTTTATTACACATAGCATTGATATAAAAGCAAATATTCTCAACATAGCGTCGTGTAGCGGACTTTGTTGCTTCGGCCACTACTTCCGCGTTGTTTTTTTGCATCACGTCTTGCCTCAGGAGACTCCCCCGCCCCCCCTCCCCTCTGACAGGGATAGTCCCCCGCTGTGAGGAGCATATGTGAACGGCCAGGGCGGGAGAATCTCCGGAGCGGTCCTCCTGAAATTATCTAGATATTATCCAGAGTGCATATGTGAAAACAGATTATGAGTGTGATGCTATCTGATTTCAAAATCAGGAAGAGGCTCCATTCTGAACTCAACATGACATGACTGTTGTTCACCTCACAGGGGGACGAGAGGACACATTAAGTTATGTTGAGAAATTAGACGTCCTCATTGAGGCTAGTGTCAGAAGCTACTTTTCTGATGAGGGTTGTTTTTAGTCTCCACTGGATTGGCTGTTATTATTTTTAAATATTTTTTGTGGACGTTCACACCGATTTGGGTCGTTAAGCATTGATTTTTCATTGTGTATTATGTTTACGTTGTTTATACGCTGCTTCCCGTTCATTCTCAGCCCGTCTGCATTGTGCAGGGATCAGCTGGTCACTGCTTGACAGCTTGCTAATGCTACATCCTACTATAACATGACAGCCTCCTAGTTGACAATACAGACTGCAAACGTTACTGCTAACACAGCAGCCTACTGACATTACAGTCTGTAACTGTAAACTTTAAGCCCAACTCTTTAACTGTTTTCATTTGAGTAGGTGACACGTGTCGTTTTTTTCTGTTCACCTTTTGCTCTTCCTTGTCATTAAAGTCAAGGTTGAAATTCAAACGCCCCCCACACCACGTATTTGAAAGATGGCGGTGTTCCCTCTTACCGCAGCCTCTCCATGTTAAAGCAGTGTGTGTAATCTGACGCCAGTGTTGTCAGTTGCCCCCAATCTTAGTGCATAGTGAATGGATATTAGGTCGGAGAGGGGTTTCCTAATCCCAGCACATAGACTGACAGGCAAACTCAAACAGAGCCAATTCAAAGAGGAAAACAACGAAAGGAACCGTGTTGAATGCAAAAACATAAAAAATAAAATTCACAAGCGCAAATTGAACCGTGGATGCCGTAGCGAGCAGTTGAATATTATATTTAAAATTGTTGCATTCCTGGTGTCTAGATTGTTAATAGACCTTTACTGCAAAGAGAGGCAAAACAACACAAAGTTTTGTTGAATTCTGCCTGCAGAAAAGCACATGTCTGATTCTGCCCTCCTCTGTGTATTCTTTGACCCAGTTTGGAAGCAAGGACAACGTCCCAATTGTCTTAGCATTTATATGAAATGAACGAGGACACAAACACTTGAGGAAGCTTTTCCACGTCTACCACCAGCCTCCTGGCAAGAAATCTGTTTCTGTCAGGTTTAACTTCAGTCACCTTCTTGCTTCTTCTCATTGACATTTCCAGCCAAGGCCTCAATCATGTTTATGTTTCTCAGCAACTTCTCAGCAAGTTTAGTGAAACGTCAAAATCCACTTATTTGTGTGGCATTGTTGTAAAGTAATACTTCATAAGAAGCCCATCCCGATTTAAGGCCCAGTCCCTTTTACGAGTCTGTTGCTGCATTTTTTGTCATATAGAAGCAGGGGTCATGCCATGAAGCAGGATTCAGCAGAATTTAATTTAATTTATTTTAGTCTATAGTTATATCAGAAGATGAGCAGCTGTCTGTATGAAAATGAGGAACGTGGAGCATCTTGTGAAGTTATACTTTAAAGTTAGGATTCACAAATAAGGAAACACTTCCTTGTGTCGTCTGTAACACAGATTGAGTATGAACTGATGTGACAAGGTCTCTAAATACACCATGAGATGTGTGTGGGCTTTATGTTTTTTTGACACATCAGCGTCACATTGTCATAAACATCAGGACCCTGAAAAGATACTGAAAGAGACTGGAGCTTTTCCACAGAAAAAACCACACTGACTTGGAGGACGTTGTCTCTTTTGTGGCAGAGTAAAGGGCTTTGAGGGTTCCCCTTTCATCATTTTTGTGCAGGCACTCAGCTGCTGCTCTTCTCATACAACTATAATTAGTTTTAACCATAGTCTAATTATATCGTACCAAATATTGTAATTTAATCTTTTTAAAAAAATTCTTAAACTTGGCCCCTATACTCTGTCGTAGTTTTACAGTAATAACAATATTGTAGTTGCTCAGTTCCTCTATCCCACTTGATCCCGTTGTTAGTCCAACAGTCATGTCCGATGGCTGTTCATCATGAGCCAGGTTCTTCGTTTTTTATCACCAATGTTGCCAAGTGTTGCCCTCAGGTGGGTAACTCTGAGTTTCTGGTTCCAGGACAATCGACTCTAAGTCCGTTCAATCAGGATTCAGCGCATGCACCACAACTATAAAAAGCCAACATTATTGGAGGCACGATTCACCATGGCAACAGGTGACAAAAAGAGGTCCTCGTACTTAAAGCCTGTGGAACTACAAACCCTCATGTGGACATACGGCGAGTATGTAACAGGTTTTTAGAAGAAAAGCTGCAAAATGGAGAGAAATTGTTGAATGTACGTCGCTTTGAATAAAAGTGTCTGCTAAGTGAAATGGAGAATTATAGTGTGAGAGAAAACTGCTGCTCGCTTCAGCGCCCAAGTTTCAATAAAGTCTATTAATTTAATATTTAATCACATGTATAATATTACAGGTAAAAACTGGTGGAACGGTGTTGAACCTATCATTTATTTTCCTTTAGGTTCAATCCAGCGGGAGAAAAGTGACTTTGAAGCAGCTCAAAATGAAATATAAGAATTAAACTTTCATTATGTTTTAGGCTTTTGAATAAAAGAATATCACTTAGGGGCTATTTCAACACTCATACATGCCCTCTCCCGCATATCCTGTTTAGTTTATTCATTATCCCTTATTCATCATTTCCAGGTCTAAATGTGGAGTAATAATGAAGCCCCTTCATCTCGGGGCTCCTCGGCTAAAGGACATACCATGTTTGACAAAATAGTAACCTGTTTTCTTTAGTGGCTAACAGATGATATTAAAGCAAACAAACAGGTTCATTGGCTCTGTTCATTAAAGAGACCTGCTGCCGACCAGGTTAAGTTCACAGACTCAGTTACCATAGTAACAGACTCAGAGTTAAAGTTGCCTCTCTTACTGAAACGGGCCGCTGGGAGTTATACTGCAAAGCAGGATTCAGGATTTGCGTGGGCCATTTAGAGTTACCTCTGGGGTAGTCAGTACTACAAAGGTGGTCATCGATCGCCATAGTAACATATACTGTATATACTGAACACCTAACCAGCTCTGGAACAGGGTTTTGTTTTTGGGGGAGAACAGTTTGTAGATAAAAACAGCGGATGAATCAGACTTTTGATCCCGGCTTATAAAGACTTATAAAGATGATAACTGGCTTCCTTTTGTTCGCTTATTGTCATCTTCTTTGTCAGGGCTAGGAGGGCCAGCTCCTCGGCAGGGGTGAAGTCTGGAGTCTTTGGTCCTCCTCCAGATTTTTTGCTTTTTATTTATTAACTAAACAAAACAAATAAGGTTCATACATGATAGACACAATCTAGTTTATTGTTTTTTTCATTACATATGAGGTTACTGCAAACAATCAGTTAAATAAATACACAATACAGCCATTAATAATTAGCCATGTAGAAAGGACATACGCAACTATCCTGATCACTCATGTCTGCTTCCAGTTAATTGATGCTGATTTAGGGCGATTCAGCCGTCAAGGAACTGACTTATCCAGACTTCAACTGAATCAGGCTAATGGGACATTAGCTCTGATTAGTTGAATATATATTGGCTGTAGGAGCCAAAATGCTTGTTTTATTTGATCCTTGCAAGAAACCTAACAGAACACTATGAATTTGTATTTGAGTGTAATTCCGACACTGAACACTAGCTGGAGTCTTGACTTATGCTGTGCATAAAGCCAAGGCTCCAGGTAATTGGATTCAGGTGTGTTTTTGGAAGCATATCATTTTTTAACCGTTTTGGGTTGACTTGGATGTAACAGTTTATGCTTTATGATGTATTGGACAGAACGGGACATTTATGTGCATTAGTGAACCCCGATCATGAACTATAATAAACAGATTGAAGACTCTATTGGAAAAGAGTACCAGACATTTGTTTGTTGTAACGCCAGGTGCACGCATCTGGAAATAGTTCCACAACTCACATCTCAGTGGTGACTGCTTTGGACAATATAGGGTTTGTTTTTAAAATGGTCACCACATTGGCTATAAATAAGATAAGATGAACCTTTATTTATACCACAATGGAGACATAATTCAGAAGTCAATAATTCTGACTTCCAATCTGAGATAAAAATTGACAAACAGGTCATTGTGCTCACCTGTTACTGTGTGCACGGCTAAATTGATGTGGAGTCAATTCTACCGACTCAACCTTGCAGAGTTTCCAATTTGCAGTTCTGACTTGAATGGCCGTTCCATTGCACTTTTCTGACTTGGAGGTTGTTTTTTCCCCGGGCACAGGGGACTGAACAACAACTCAAAACAGCCTTAAAAATCTACATTTCACAAGCCCAGAGAGCTGAGGATAACCACACTTAAAGGTCAAATGACTAAGTCCATTATCATAATTGCAGGTCTGCAGACTCCACCTTTGCATTAGAACAGGAGAAGATTTGATAGAAGTCAAAAACTACAATGATCTGAAACAAGGGAAGAACTTCCTCTCTTTGTGACTAATGAAGTTAGATTAAAAAAACTATAATTTAATTATTTGATCCGGCTGACTTAGAGAGTGAAAATGAAAGGTTTATCTTCACAGTGCTGAACATGAAAACAATATAAATGATAAAAGAAGAAATTGGAATTTGCTGCAAGCCATCAATTGGCTGTGTGCTCAAACACAGTGGCTGCCTGTAAAGGAAGGAGATAGGAAACAGGTCCAATCTAAATAGAAATAAGAAAGATTCTCGATTATTGATGCAAAGAATAGAATCATCTGATGGGCACTCAGAGACGTTAAGGAGGCAGACCGTGGGGTGCAGCTTGAGATGGGGAAGAAAGGTGAAGGAGCAAAAGAGAGAGATAAAGAGTATGGAAAGCTAAAGTGGGACTTCAAAGCATCTCTCTGTGAATGCTGTGCATGCAGAGGTAGAATACACAGTGTGAAAGCTGAAAGTAAAAGAGCCTCAGTTGACAAGAATGCATGACCACTAAGAAGGTCGGCCTTGTTGCAGTGGGTGATATGTAGACACAGTATATTTGTTCATTCTCATGCATTGAAATATGATTGTACCTAAGGGAGACCAGACATGTTTGTAACCAGTGGTGGATAAGTAAGATAACACCAGTACAGATTAGAGCCTGACCGATTAATCGGCCAGCCGATAATTTCGGCCGATATTAGCATATCAAGTGACTATCAGTATCGGCTAATTTTATCGCAGATATGCACCGACATTACTTGATGTATTCACCAGTCAAACAGCATTTCATTTGAATTTCATTGGATTACACTAGCAGTTCCCTTTCACCAGTAGAGGGCGCTATATGGATTACAACAAGCAACATCACTTGCTGTGCTGCACATATATGTGCAGTTAGTTTCCAGTTTAGTGACCATCTTGTCTTCCTTATACTGGTGGCTGGTCTGGTAGCAGGAGAGGTTCACCTCCTGAGCACTGCCGAGGTGCCCTTGAGCAAGGCACAGAACCCCCCCACCACCACCAGCTCAGGAGCACTTGCTGTGGGCAGCCCCCTCACTCTGTCATCTCTCCAGTAGTGCATGTCGACAGGATCCTGTTTGTGTATGTGTGTGTATTTCAGCCTGTGTGTGTGAAGCATGTCTCAATAACAGAGGGTAAAACTGAATTTCCACTTGTGGGATTAATAAAATACATCTTCTGTTTCACAGGTGCTTGATGACTGCACTTGAGGGATCCATTCAATAAATGTTTTTATCCATATCTATCTCTACAGATCAAACAAAGATCTAAGAAAGGTATCGGCTGATATATCAATATCGGATCAATATCAGTATCGGCCCCAGAAATTCAATATCAGTTTAACCCTAGCACAGATATATATTGAGAATAAGTTTATAATCAGCTATTCTTATATTCAAAGACAAGTCTTAGGGTGCCCTGAGGCTTGGTTCCTCCGGTCCGTGCTGGCCTGCACTCACACTGCTCGAGGACTAACCGGGCCTCTTGTACAGAACATCATCAAACAACACATGCATGGCTTTATGTGATCATGAAGCGTGCTAAGTTTACAGGACAGACCGACTCAAACATAAATAAAAAGGGACTCTCTGTCAAGTCCGCGTTGGATTGCCTAGTGTGAGTGTACCCTTGTTTTTCTGATATCATTGTTCTCTTCAGTATTGAAAATAAAAGTACACATACATCATATGAAACTGGAAGTGGTTAGAGAGTGGTCACTTGATTAGCTTGTAGGACTGCTGACAGTGCCTCCATCCGCCTAGTATGGAGTGGCGTTCTACTCCCAGAGTGGCTACTTGATTTCATCTGATATGACTTTACTTACAAAACATGTCATCCATTTATGCACATCTGCCTTTGATTTATTTAGTCTCTTCTTCTTCCTCTACTTTGTCTTCTTCTGCTTTCCTATGCCACACTGTTGTATTACTGCTACCCCCTTTTTTTCTAAATATATTTTTTAGGGCTTCCTTGCCTTCATTGGACAGCTGAAGAGTGACAGGATATCTCAATCAACCAATTAATGGATCAATCTTTATTTGTATATTAAGTGTTATCTCGAGACACTTTACAAAAAGCAGGTAAAAGACCTTACTTAATGCTATGTTACAAAGACCCGGCCTAATCCATCATGAATCCACCAATGAGGAAACTAAGAGAGCTCAGGAGCTCCCAGGAAAATATGTGGTTAGTGACTGAGATTTACAGATAGCAACGTGCAGTGATATATGATGTGAATGCACAGAGAGAGAGAGAGAGAGAGAGAGAGAGAGAGAGAGAGAGAATGAGAGACAGAGGGAGAAAGAGAGATAAGAGCTCAAGGTGCCAGTTCCCCCGGTAGTCTAAGCCTATAGCAGCATAACTAGGAGCTGGTCTACACCAGCACCAGCCCTTGAAATTTGTTTTATGTGAGAATTAAAGGACATATCTTGATCAAATAGAACTCCTAGATTCCTAACAGTGGTGCTAGATGTCAGGCTGATGTCACTAAGGACAGTCAAATCACTAGAAAAAGTCTCTCTGAGGTTCTTAGGGCCGAGCACAATAACTTCAGTCTTGTCTGAGTTAAGTAGCAAAATGTTCTGGTCATCCAGGTCCTAACGTCCTTAAGACATGCTTCTAGTTTATGTGGGAACAGCTCCTCATTTATGATGACTGTCTGGTTTTACTTTTCTGATGAAGCCATCAAACCCTCTGCAACCTCATCATCTGAAATCTCATCAATCTGTGCTGTGCTTTAAGCAACAAGCAACAGCTCCTGCACTGACAGCCTGTGGTCAAGTCAGATACAGAAAGACCCACACACAACAGGAAACAGCACTGTGTCCCAGCAAAGTAAGGTTTGCTTATAACAGCAAGCCTTTCCCTTTCTCTCGAGTATTGATTTTCTGTGAGCATTCCTCTTGTGATGATTTCAGATTAGCTCTGTATTGTTAAAGAACACAGTGACATGTGAAGAGTACATTTACTCAAATCAGCACTATTGTAAAAGTGGAATTACATTCAAACCGTTTTGAAAGCCTCCCCCATTCACTATCTATACATTTTGTATGCTTTATATTTTTGCCACATTTTACTTGAAGGCTTTGGTTACAGCATGCAACATAATGACAGGTATTTATCCTTACAACAGAAACACTGAGCTCCACCTTTCACAGCTGCAACAATGCACCCCTAATCGTGACTCAATATTGTACTGAAAGGGGCTTTTTCTGCAAATACTACTTCTGATCATGCCGATATTCTCATAGAGACACTGTGTTACTGCAGCTGATATTTACTTCAGAGTATTAAGCCCCAGTTCTCAAGATATAAAACCTTTTTTTCTTTAGCTTTTGTTGTACTCTTCATTCATTCATTTAACTATAATGGAATCAGTACACCAAATGTGGGGCCAGGAGAAATTTAAATCAATCAATCAATCAATCATTATTTGTATAGCGCCAATTCACAAGTGTTATCTCGAGACACTTTAGGAGATAAGATTCAGGAAGGATTTCTCCTTTGTATTCCTCTCGTTCCTGTTGTCCACACTTCCTTACCGCAGAGATGGAGGTCGGAGTAGGCCGAGCATGAAAGAGGACAACACTGTGATTTTTTTTTATTTTTAAAAAGGCCTCTCAAAATCTTCAGCTTAAACAGAAGGTCACTTAATGTACATTCCTGAGGAATGTAATCACCAGCAGAGAACACACTTCTGACAGCAGGCAGCTGCATCCCTCGTTTTCTCACCCTTCAAACGATAACACAATGCAACCACACTTTACGGAGGACATAGGAGTTATAGATGTCAGATTCAAATTAGTTGATGCAATACTTTAAGTGTTGCTTCTGCGTCCACATCAATATAAATTAGAAAATACGCTACGCTGTTTTAAGTGAGGCATAGCTGGTGCAACCCAGTAAACAGAGAAACACAGAATATTTAGAGCTGGAAATGAATAGTGCTTTGCCTGGATATTTTTTAATTGTATGGAAATAGTTTCAAAATGGCTTTCCTGAAGATGAAGTCGCTGAGAGGCTAAGGTTGGGCCTAGTATATTTGGCCGACGCGCTTTCAAAAGAATACTGTGATACGTAAAAATAAGTTTGACTTTTTTATTAACTGAAAAAAAGATAATCAACTTAACTTATAATAACGTGCATTAACTCATAATCACAGTGAGCCTGAAACAATAGAATACCCAGCTCACCCCCTCTCTTCAACTGAGAACAAAAGGTGAACAGGTGAGTTAAATCAACACATCTCCGCCCATACCCATGTGACCCGACATCCCATCATCCCGACAACCCTACTCAACACAATCCTATGGCTCCAACAAGTTTTGTAATATGTTTTTATTTTTTATTTCAGATCATCTGTTGACTGTTTATTCCAGCAGAAGTTATTTGGTACTGTAAGGCAGCAAGCCCATCATGTCTCCACTCTGATGGAATCATGAAGAGTGTAGCTGGATGTAAGGATGCTTAGCTTGACTTCATTTGTGTCGTGCTCCCACAATGGGGACAGCGCAAGAAAAATCATTAAAATCATCAACTCCCAAGGACCTTAGCTTGCACAGGGTCACAAAAGGCATCCTTGATAATCTACCTCCATGCTTGCAGCTCACCCAGTGAGGTCACTGTTTTGTAAAGGAGCAGCTGAGCCTGTTCAAGCAACGCGGCGAAAAAGAGCGAGATTGGGAGGGTTTTATTTTGAAAGATTTCAAGCGGAAGTTGTGACTCTTGTTGCTTCGCGGTGTTCCCAATGAATACATAAGAAAACAGATGACTAACAAACCCGCGGTGATTGATGAGACAGTGTGGCTCTGCTCAGGGATGATGGCTGTGAGGAGAAGTTGAAGCTGACGCGCAGGGATATTTCAGCGGGACCTCCGCGGACACTTATCAGGCTCTTCTTTTTTACTTCTTCTTCTTCTGACGCTGTTTCATCCAGTTTCTTTTGGACAGTATTTAAACTCCGCTCGGGATGATTGACAACCGGTGAAGAAAAGGTGAGCATTGTACAGAAAAGCTTCACTAACAGCTGATTGAGTTCATTTGACCGCATCACGTCTCCTCCTAAACTCAGCTCAGTTCACAGAAAGCTTCTTTAACCAAAGCAGGAACATCAATTTTCAACAATCCTCTGAGTTATCCTTTTTTCATCTCATTCGCGCTTTGCTGTTAACTTTGTGTTATTATCTCTGAAATAAAGATGAGGTAAAGAAAAGCCCCGATGTGCAGAAGAAGTACCCTGAATGCCCCTAACACCTACAGTCGCCTCTAATTATGAACTTTTTAAACGGCAGCCATTGAGACTTTCGCCCTGTGCTTGACCTCTGAGGAAGATCTATTTTTTCATCTTTAATCGGATTCACCGCTGAACCATGTCATCTAATAATCCTCTTCACTGTTTTACCTCCTTGTTTTAGTCAATCAGGGGCCATGTGGTCATACACATGTCTCCTGCTCCTATTTAAAGACTGCAGAAATGTAGCAGCATATTGTTATGCCTCAAAGCAGACACATATAATGAAGTGAAACACCTCTAATGGAAATCCTTCATGTTTGAATTGTGTTACATATTCATGAGATGTCTCTTTGCCATCACCTTCAAACAAACATGTTTTCCCAGGATGATCAGAACATAAAGGGGAAGTCTAAAGATGAATGGATCAAAGTCACTCATAATTAGTATTTTCTTTTTGTCCATGCGTACAGGATGTAGTGAATAATCAGAGTGAAGGTGAATTGTTACTGTGAGTTATATGTCGTCCTTCAGGTCATGATCTGATGTCACTGAGGTTGAACTCCAGGGATCTTCATTTAAGTACAGGGAGGCAGTCCTCACTGATTGCGTCACTAAATCAAACATGTACATCACTTCCTGATTCTGGGGATACATATTTGAAGAAACGTTTGCTGGTCTTCTCTTTGCTGCTCTGTGTTTACTCCACCACACAGACATAGTGTTGACTTGTCACAGTGAGCTGGAGGCTTTGTGATGCCAGGCTCATGGCCATGGGTCTACGGTTCAGCTTTAGGCTTTTTAGTTTTGTATCTCTACTTTCTGATCTGCCACACATCATTTTTTTACTACTTATTTTGAATACAGCAAAAATGAGCTGAATGGGGGGCGCCGGCAGCCTTGTGGTTAGTGTGCACGCCCCATGTACGGAGGCTATAGTCACTCTCCAAGTGGACGGCCCAGGTTGGAATCTGACCTGTGGATCCTTTAACTTCAGGACATTTCCTGATCTCCAACTCTATCCACTGTCCTTGCTCTACAGTAGAGATTTATAAATGTAGACATAAAGAGAACCCAGCAGAGGATGCTGACTGGGAGCTGAGCATGGTGACAGAAGACTCCCTCTGAAAAGCAAAGGAGTCATCATGAATCTGTTTGAAGTCAGACTGTATGAAGAGCACATGGTTAATGTAAAAACTCTCCTCAGGTTACAGCTCGATGTGATCTAGAAGTTATAAAGGAGTCGGTAACAAACCATGAGTCTGTTAGGGAAGTGATTCATTAATGTAACTATAAAGAAATCCTCTACTTTTAGTCTTTGTTGATATGGTCATACTCAAGAGAGAGTGTTTAGAAGTCAGAACAAGGAACAGACAGGTTGTGATGTTTTTAAATCAGATCAGAGCTCATTAACAGGCCTGAGTGTAAACCCACAATGCACTGCTGTAAAAAGCATCATCACGCCTCTGGACATCCTCTTGACCTTGAGCCCGGTCACTTGGGATCGGGTGTGGATCTCCCTTTTCTCACATATTTCATGTCCCATATTTCATATGTCAGAAAATCTCAACCCCCCCCCCCCCCCCCCCCCCCCCCCCCCCTGTCACCATGCATGACGTGCAGGGTGGAGTTCATAAAGGGCACAATGATGTGACCAAGAAAATCAGAACCCAATCACAGCATCCAGACACAGAGGGGTTAAAGCAGCGTGATCAACCTTCAGAAGGAAAGGGCAGACGACGTCTCAACAGGTCAACTCAACATGGTGATCGTTTCACTCCCTCCTGTATTCTGAACCCTGAGTAGTGTCAGGTATGAAAGACAGCTGGTACGAGCCTTTAAAATGTGTGATACTGAAAATCAAATATGACTTTGGTCATATTCAGAAAACTGTGTGAACAGTATGTATGAAGCTGTGGTGGATTTTATGAGCAGTAAAGGACAAAGTGGGCGTCGTCTTCTCACTGAGGTGTCCGCCTGTAGTAAGATGTTCTATCATAGAGGATGATTTTAATACTCCATTAATATGATTCAAAGCTTTCTATGTTACAAGTCTGAATGAGAATTTCCCTGAAAATGACTTCATAACAAGTCTAAAAGTTTCTTGGAAAAGAATCATGTGCTGGTCAGGTTAGATGCAGAAGCATGAAAAGTCCAATTTGATCAAGGTTTTGCAGACAGCGAAGATAATCATGTGAGGAATATTTGTTTGTGAACAGAGGCGGTACTGTCCTGGATGAATCCTCAATACTGAAGGATCCCAAAGCACCACACAAGACCCAGGGTGCATGACCATCCATCCATCAGATGTTTGAGCTGAAACATGCTGATCTGTGGTCTCTGGTAATCCATTCAAATGCATCTTTAGACTTTAATGTTGGAATTACCCAAAACATGACATAGTGGTGGGCGATATGGGAAAAATATATCACAATGTTTTGTTTTTAAATGCACAGAAACTGTGATGACAAGATTAGTCTATTTTGTGAGAAATTATGTTTATTTGATGGATTGCCCCTTGAGATGAACCATCTCGTTTTCAAGGGGGAACATTTGAAAAACATCTTTGCTGGGGGGTCTGGAGGTCTCCTTCAGGACATCTTTAACTGCAGAAATGTCTTTCTCTACATTCTGATACATTTTTCTGCTCCACTTTAAAATGTAGATTTAGATTTGTGTCTTTAAATCTCTTTGAGTGTTCATCAGGAAAGGAAAGTTCTTCAAGCAGCGTGCATGGAAATCAAGAAATAAATGATTGTATTCAGAACATTTTTCTAACAACCGAGGTCCAGACCTCGCTGATATTTTCACCTCCCTCCATTTCATAACGTTACTGTTAACAGGTGAGCTTCGACTGGAGAGGCTTCTTAATAACTTGTAAAAAATACAAAAGAGAGCAGAGAAACAGCTGCAGCATCAGTTTAAATAACGGGATTATAATTCCCATCATGTTGAATGGTTTTCTGAGCTATGCTCTGTCTGACTCTCAGCAGACTGTTAAGATGCTTCACTGTGTCTCCATCCAAAGTGCAAACCTTAACTGTTCAAATGAATGTTTCTTGCTCTCTGTAGCTTTGGTAAAATCTCAAACAGTCACATACAACAGGTATGGAGTTCTTTTCACAGACTACCTCTTAAGTTTTATTTTCAGCGTTGAATCCCGCTCCGCTTCAGAGAAAAAGGGGACAGGCGTCTGTGTCGGAGCTTAACCTGCGAGGGAAATACATTTCTGGTGTTAAAAATGTTCTGGGGGAGACCTCTCGACCTCCTACAAAGATGTTTTTCAAATAGACTAAACTCATCATCACAGTTTCTGTGCATTTAAAAACATTATACAGAGAAATAAGTTTGGTTGAACTGGTCAGTAACTTACAAATCAATCTTTAAGATCAGTAGTTATTTGAATACTTCCCCCATAAAATGTGTGTTCACAATGTTTCGCTGTCTTTTTGAGAACTGCATCGTTTCATTATCTGGACACTAACTCTCCATCCTTTATGGTTTGAGAGAGTACATTCAAACATAAACTTCAATACTCTACGTATTAAGTCAGTGGCTACCAAGATAGGGGTCGGGACCCCCTGGGGGTTCTCAAGATACTGGGGGGAGGGGGGTCGCAAGATAAAAACATATTCAAATGAAAAATGGCTTAACTGTGAATCAGTGACTATATTAATTAATTAATTATTGCCGTGTTTAGGCTGTTATGTTCTTTTTTGTTTGGACGGGTCTGTTAGTATGTCAAGCTGTGCACAACATTACATCACTCTTCATCTGGATAGAAATGCTTCTGCACTTTGGCCTGTATTGTGGAAAAACGGAGATGGTGGTGTTTTTCTTTTCACTCACACTTTCAAGAGGGTACATCAATTGGATGGCATCTGTAATCAGTGTCACGTCATCTTCTGACAGGCCGACAATGATTTCTCCCCTCTTTGTCTTCCTTGACAGCAGGGTGTTCAACACAGCAGGCGGTTCGCCCCAGAAACGCTCCAACACCTCAGTGGTACTTTTCTATCTTGTGGACACATCATAGATGGGTCCTTTGGTTGTGGAGGTAAATCAATCAATCAATCAATCAATCAATCAATCAATCAATCAATCAATAGTACCAATTCAGAATACTTCAGGTACTTTGGGTTTATGTTAAAAAAAAGTGACCAATTTCCTCACTTTCACCACAAGCTCTTACTGAAAACAGTTGAACTTCAGGGCTTTATAGTAGGCCAGGTTTAGCGTGTTAAGCCGTGTTGGACTTGGAAAGTAGAACAGAGGAGCTACAGGAAGAATATATCTTTCTGGACTAACACCATTACATAAGGGAAACCTAACCACATCTTTTTTTTCTCACGTGTGCACTAACAGCTGCAGTGTTTGTGCTGTTGTTATTCTCACCTGTGAAACTTGAAATTTAGCATCACCTTTGTTCCTTACATCATCGTACCCTTAGGCTGTTTTTTAATGACTTTCTATATTAAGTAGAATCACCATTCACAAGATTCAGACTCTCTCATCAAACGACTTAAAGCACAGAAAACTAATGATGAGTTTAAATCAACAATGACTTATTCTAGCTCACAGTCATTTACCCTAGAAATAAAAATTTTCCTACATTCAGATACAGCTGTCATTAATAAGCTGTCATAATCAACATGCTGCTCTGATATATTAAACAAGATCTATGATACTTATGGTGTGAATCATTTATGCAGGGAGATAAAGATGTAGAGATGACAGAGAACAAAGGTGACTTATAAAATAAACCTTTAGGTTCTAGTTGTTTCATAGTGTTTTCATTGTAAAGCATAAATATGTGCCTCAACATCTACATGAAACCCTTCTTCAGTTAAGCTTCTGTGGGATGACTCACATGGGAGTCGTTAGTTGAGTCGTCGACCTGGTTCGGCCTAGAGTCATTAACCCTCCCAGTCATCTGTGGGTAGTTAGGCTCACATGTTGGGGCTTCAGTCATTTTGGGAGACAATTCAAAACAGCATGGTAGGTTGATGATAGATGGTGTCTCAGACCACCGCCTGGGTTAAAGGACGTTTTTTAACACCTTGTTGGTGCAGTGTTTTTAGGAAGTCTTGACGAAGGCCCAGTTCAGATAAACACATGCCTAAAGGGCTCCCCTCAGATGTTTCTGTTCCTTCTATCTTCCTTCTGCCCATGTAGATACACTGATAGCCCTATGATGTAGGGTTCTGATAACACCTACATTAAAACTTAAATACTGGTCTGTGTGGGCAGGTTTCCTGGAGACTCCAATGTTGAGGCTTCTGTCTGCTTCAGTGCACACTTCCCAGAATGAAGAATGATATTTTGGAAATTTTGGGTACAACTCGGGAAAAACTGGACCCACTTCAATTCTCTTATAGGGCAGGTAGGGGGGTTGAGGATGCTGTAGGCACCTTAATTCACATGGTCCAGAGTCACCTGGATGGTGCTAAGAATTTCTTTTTGTTGACTTTTCTTCCACTTTTAATTGTATCCAACCTCACATTTTAGCAGATCGACTTTCCAGCATCTTTAACATTGACTTTGGTTTAATATGTTGGCTGATTGATTATTGACCTTGACCTTGACAGTCCAAGAAGGTCAAGCTGTGTCCTCTGACATCCTCTCTGGTAAACCTGTTGTCTTCTCTGTAGAGGTGTACTGTGAAGGATTCAACTTCATCTGAATGAATTTTGAGGTTTCGTCCACATATCTAAACAAGTGGCTGGGGGTAAACTCTGGTGTAGGTAGCTAGAGCCCTGTTCTCTACCTCCTCCATGTAGAGATTGGCAACTGTTAGGATATCAGTGAGCCCATTGCAGAGCCATGTTTCTGTCTGTAGAAACCTCCATTCTGCTCAAGTCGTGTTCAAGCAGAGGTCAAGCATGGCGCAAATGTGGCCTGAGAGAGAGTTGTCCTGTGGGATCAGGTGGTGTCCTGCAGGAGCCTTTCTCTGATGACATTGACAGCCTGCTTGATTGGGATGCATGTAAAAAGTGAGGTGACTTCACTGGAAACCATGGGTTCCTCAGGATGTAATTTCAGATCTCTCCCCTTGTTGGTAAAGTCCTGGGAGTTTTTGATGTATGAGTGCTTCCGACCATGTAGCCAGGTGTTGGGAGATATTGGATGAGCCTGTCAAAGGTGATCTTGAATCTTATAGGAAGGTCAGGTCTGAGTTGAAAATATGGAATCAATGATCAATGATTTCTGTTTTCACATCTAATTATAACAACAAATGCTGCTCCACTTCTAAGAAGTAACAGTATAGCTTGTTGGTTTGATATAGAATGTTTCTAATTTAGCTGTGGTGGTGAAGACATGCTGGAAGTATGACATTTCATCTGGTTTTAGGAGATGCTGATTGAACAGACAAAGTTGATTCAGGAGCGTTTTGGCAGCTCCTTTTAAGATAATTAAATCCAAGGCATGACAGCGCTGTTCAAAGCGAACCTGAGGATCTTTTTTCTTAAAATTACATACACTGTGTCTTTTATAGGCTCTGATGTTTGTTAATCTCTGCCTGGGTCCCTCCACCAGCTGTTACTTATGATCACTGTTACATTTGGACTTGTCCCTTAAGGGCTATTAGTGACACATGGTATGAAACATTGCTGATGTTACTTAAAATTAGATGTCTGATAGCCAACATGAATCAATCTCCAGACGGTTATCACTGAGTTAACCTGAATCTTGTTTGGATTTCAGCTAACTGTTGAGGAACATATGTTATATTTTTGTTATTGTTGAGTACATTACCTCCAGTATTTACAACAGTTATGAAAGCCAGAGAAATCCTTTGTTTTAGTGATACAAATTTGTTAGTTGTTTAAAACGTGCAGTATGTAAATATCACCACCAGGGGGCTCTCAGTGAAATCAATAACAAAAGATGAAGTCGAGGCTGGCGGGGAATCATGGGAGTGATCATAGTCATGACGAACGGGTGAAACCGACCTGAGGAAGAGAATATGATTACAGGCGAGCTAATATTAACATGACATTTTTATCACAGCAGCACATACAGCAACAGCACTGCAGCTTTCAGTAGCAGCTCACACTTCCTAATGCAGCGGTCTTTGGCGTAGCATGTTTCCGTGGCAACGATAAACATATTGTGTCCGTCATGATTACGTATACTATATTGACTGCGGTTGACTCTGATTTGGGGGTTGGGAGTAGCAGGGAGAATCACTCCCATGATTCCCTGCCAGCCTTGACTTCATCTTTTGTTATGTTTTTTATTGAGAGCCCCTTGGTGGTGATATTTACATACTATGCGTTTTAAACAACTAACACACTTGTATCACTAAAACCAACAACACACGTGAACTTCTTTGGGTTTGAAGGTGTCAACATGACCACGCCATACAGCTTAAACATGTCCTTGAAACAGATCTTTTTTCAATATCATTCGCCGACTAGGTTCAAACAGTTTTCAGTGAAAACTTCTTCTAATAAAACTGAGTTGAACACTGATTGAAAAACAATGAACTGCAGAAGAACATAATGTGAGGCAATAAGAAGGCTGACACCATTGTCTCATGAGGATTGGCACCTTGTAGAGTTGTCAGCACACATAAGGACCTCCTGTAAAGTGCTCCAGTAATGTTGCTTTGACACCAAACCATTGTTTCACAAATATTACCCTAAAGGTCTGTGCTTTACAGATTGAGAAAAACCAGACGTGTTTGTGAAGCTTAATGAAGGGAATGAAAATTCAACTCTATTTGCATAAAATTAATATGAGCTGAGAACATATGGTGTTTCATGCTCAGAGGAGCAAACAAAGGTGATTTGTGAAGCAGCTTTTCCAAAGTGTTTGAACACGTTTTTATTTTTAAATCTGGACTAGTCACCTATTTTTACTGAAAGTCATTTCTTCTAATTCCCCAGATTATAAGTGCTCCTGTGTAATTTATTGATTAATAGTGAATACGATTAAAAGCGGTGTGCCTGCTGCATGAATACGTTGAAAAAATATTCACATCACACATGTGGTCTTTCCACTGCATGGGGCAAACACAGGAGAAATGCATTCATGCCAAAGTCAGTGCTGTGTAGGAAGACAGAAACAGATCAAGTGTTCCAAGAAAGTGAATTGAGTAGCTTTAAAGCACATGATGTGTCTGCGGGAAGCTCTTAGAGTCCTTTATGTGAAAATGTTTAACATTGAGATGAAGAGATTAATGAACAGGTCATCTTAGATAATTTGAGTGATACATGGAATAACTTGAATCTTAGAGGTCACAATGCTCTGGGGGTTGTCTAATTGATGAATGGTTGTATATGTGGTATGACCGATTCCAGTCTAGAACTGAACTGACATCTGTTAAATTAGCAGATTGATGTGTTTTTCTAATAATGTCTTCATGAAATCTTTCATGGACAGGATTTTACAGATCATACTTACCACTTCATGTGAGCACTCAATTCTATCAAGAAGAAAGACTGAAAGGTCACATTCTGTAAAATCCATTTCTCCATGTTTCTCTAACTCTAATATGTGTCTCTAGTCTGTCTACAAACCCCCCAATGATGAGAAAAGTCCATCCTCTCCGTCTTTTGCCTGCTCCACTTTTCAGAAAATGTGTGCTCAAACAGGCCGTTTGGAGATTTTCCCTTCATGACATCACAAAGGGCAGTAACCCTTGGCCTGTCGGCTCTGCTGTAATTGGTCAGTTGCCCAGCATGGTTCTCGGAAATGTCTCGCCTCTTTTACCATATTGGGAATGCAGCCACTGGCTCCGTCCGAGGGGAGCATAAACATTAGCACCTTAGCACTACTGTGCTACCACAGGCTACGGCATATCGTGGGCGTGTTACAGAAGTTAACGGGCGGCAACATGAGCTGCAGGGCTTACCACAACGAGCCAATGGGCTTAGATCAGTGATCTCACACTGACAATGACGTCGGACTGACAATTCTTTTTCGAGGGGGGCTAGAACCGAGCGTTACATGCAGCTAATGCTACAGTTAACAGGAGGAGTGGGAGAAGCCGTGTTTCCACGGACTTTGAATTTTTGCACACAGATGTGCCTAAAAATGCACAGGACACTTGGAAAACACACTAAAGGGCAGATAAAACCAGAACAAGCAGAATATGGGACCTTTAAATAGTTCTGTATCCTTCTAATTCTTACAATCTGTGGAACTCCTGTATTGTACTCCTCACATTAAAAAAATTAAATTATTAAAAAAGTTTATTATTATTATTATATTATTATAATAAAGAGCCTTCTGAGTAATTTCTAATTTAATTTAACTCCCCCCTCCTTGATTATACATGCTGTTTCCAGTTTCTGATGTAATGCTTACTTCTGTGGACCCAAGGAAAGTATCAATAGACAGAGAATATGAAGAGATCCAAATTGTTAGGAATAATGTATGATTCTCTCCAAAACAAAGCCAATACATAATAAGGCACTAATGGCACTTAAGGTATTTTGTTAAGTTTTTTTGATGAATTTTGGATCTATGACCCAGCAGCAGTATTTTAGTCTGTAATAACAGCAGATTGTGAGAAACTGAACAGTTTAAAGCCTACCTCAACAGATCCCTTTACTTCAGTGTATCAACGTATCATCAGCCTTTTTTTCAGCAGCAGACAGGGACTGACACATTTGTGCGCCCACTAAACCTGCACAACAACATAAAACACCATCTAATTCACCTAGCACATGCTAAGGGATGAATACTACCAAAGCTGTGCTGCAGAGAGTTTTGGGAGTATTTTAACAACATTATGGGGCCGCTGTGGCTCAGTGGTGGAGTCGGTCATCTCTCAACCAGAAGATCGGGAGTTTGATCCCCAGCTCCTGCAGCCACATGTCGACCAGTCCACTGGCAAGACACTTAACCCCAGGTTGCTCCCACTGCTTCCTAAGCGTTGTGTGAATGTGTATGAATAGATTAGTTAACTCTTTACACAGCAGTCTCTACCATCAATGTGTAAGTGTGACCTGCGTTGTAAAAGAGCTTTGAGTAGTCATATACAAACTTATTTACCATTTAACATGGCGTCTCCGTGCGCCTATTTGCTCCTCTGACAATAAACTTTCTGCATTCATTTGGGAAAACATGGCCCTTTGTACATGCAACATAAAGTATGTTTAATATCATTCATGCATTCTGATACTAGATTCTGCCCAATGAATGGAATAGTTTTTTTCTTAATAAATATGGTGATGGGACAGTTCCAAACATCACATTTAATGAGACAGTGCTTGTCAAGCATCACTCTGTGTAAGATCGGTAATGTCCGTGCTGGCAGAGCTCAGGAATTTTGTTTGCCCTTTACGACTCTTAAGCATATGATATAGTGACTAACCCTCCATGCCAATTCAGAAAGAAGCTCATTCTTTACTAAATGAAGAGAAGGGAGAGGATGCAGACGTCAGGACCAAACACAAGCCCGATTCAGACCTCTGTTTCAAGCTGAGATATTTACGCCCCTGTGACGTTTCGCCTTCAATCTGAATGTCCGAGAGGTGTAATGAAGTGATCCACCTCTGAACCGTCTTCTGAAGTACTTACAGAGGAGAGATGGTTTCAGCAGAGCCAGTGAGGGAGGGCAGCGCTGTGTGTGTGCACGTATGACTGTGTGTGTGTGCATGCACGTCTGACTGTGTGTGTGCACGTCTGACTGCTTGTGTGCATGTCTGACTGTGTGTGCGTGCACGTCTGATTGTATGTGCACGTCTGACTGTGTGTGCAAGTCTGACTGTGTGTGTGCACGTCTGACTGTGTATGTGTGCGTGCACGTCTGACTGTGTGTGTGTGTGTGTGCGCACGTCTGACTGTGTGTGTGCACTTCTGACTCTGTGTGTGTGCACGTCTGACTGTGTGTGTGTGCATGCACTTCTGACTCTGTGTGTGTGTGTGTGTGTGTGTGTGTGCACGTCTGACTGTGTGTGTGCACGTCTGACTGTGTGTGCATGTCTGACTGTGTGTGTGCACGTCTGACTGTGTGTGTGTGCATGCACTTCTGACTCTGTGTGTGTGCGAGCATGTCTGACTGTGTGTGTGCATGCACGTCTGACTGTGTGTGTGCATGTCTGACTGTGTGTGCATGTCTGACTGTGTGCACATCTGAATGTGTGTGTGTGCACATCTGAATGTGTGTGTGTGCACATCTGACTGTGTGTGTGTGCATGTCCGACTGTGTGTGTGCACGTCCGACTGTGTGTGTGTGCATGTCTGACTGTGTGTGTGTGCACGTCTAACTGTGCATGCACGTCTGACTGTGTGTGTGTGTGCATGCATGTCTGACTGTGTGTGTGCATGTCTGACTGTGCGTGTGCATGTCTGACTGTCTGTGCGTGCACGTCTGATTGTGTGTGCACGTCTGACTGTGTGTGTGTGCACGTCTGACTGTGTGCGTGTGCACGTCCGACTGTGTGTGTGTGCACGTCTGACTGTGTGTATGTCAGTGCGTCTGAAGTGGTGGATGAAGCAGCAGAGTCCGCTATACGACGCTATAATGAGAATATTTGTCTTTACATCAATACTATGTGTAGCTCCACAGAATCACAATCTGAACTAAAGAGTGGAGAAGAACACACTGGAGAACAGAAAACACACTGAAGCAGTTTAATTCATGCAAGGAGATCGTAGCGGTCGCACTGGTCACAGGACATAAACGTCACAGACCCCTCCCCCTAGCTTGAAGTGAATTCTCTGATTATATCCTTCTGTTCTCACAAAGCACTCATTAATATCTTCTTCTGGAAACCATGACAGACTTCAACCCCTAACCTACATAAGTCTGAAATTAACCATACGTGTATCAGGATGTAGAAGCAAAGATAAAGAAGTAGGAAAACAAACGTTTGTATTGGGTGTCAAATATAATGATGCCTGCTTTTTTACCCCAAGGTGATGGATTGTAACTTTGGAACATGCTGAGCAAAGGACCGGTCCGACATTATACTTTATTTATCCAAGTCCTTTTAGGAATTCAAATAAAAACACTACACACTAGTAGAGTCCAGTTATTATTTCATCAAGCATCTTTAACATCTGTAATTTGATATGTAATGTCTAACCATGACACTCATTTTCATTTAGATCAATTCCCTGCTGTATGCAAATGTGAAGTGTTGTATTTCTATGCAAACATATCTCATAGTTAAAATCTTCAAACTGAGTGTAAACAGTGTTTTTATGGATCTGGTTCAGTTCTGCACCAAAAGTTAGAAACAGCGAGAGTAAACTCAGAAACAGCACAGAACGTCAACATTAGACCTGCAAGTATTTGATTTAAGCAAAATAGAAAAGTGCTAAACAAGCTCAGGCCTATCACCAATTCATCTTTTACCTGACTGATAGAACAGACTTAAACACAAGTACATTGTGGGGGCGTAGTGATCAGTCACTCTAATAAATCCTAACATTAGCTAATTTTATGACACATTGAACTTATTTTTGTGTGTTTTGGAAATGTTTTCCTTGAGGTCTGACGTGGAGGTCACTGCAGATCAAATGGTACATGGTGAACTCTGTTTGAGTGGTTGACTTCATTTATTAAAAGGTGTGAGTCGATGTAGAGAGGCAATATGTTTGAGGGGATAACGCCCACCTCTTCTTTCCACATGGTGGAGCAATCATTTTAATGTGTTGCCTCAAATGTCTGCTGGTGCTCGTGTCCTGTCGGCAGCTTTAATACAGTGAGAGTTAATCCACCCTGGTACTGGTTGATTACTTCATCACTATTTTATCACCCAGGACATTAATCAATGTTTATACATCGGGCACATGTTTGGTTCCCCAGTAAATCCTACTTTACGGCCGAGGCTCGGATGGTGGAGTCAGTCGTCTCTCAACTGTAAGGTCAGGGGGTTCAATCCCCAGCTCCTGCAGCAACATGTCCGCTGTGTCCTTGAGTAAGACACTTAACCCCAAATTGCTCCTGCTGCTTCATCAGCGGTGCATGAATGTCTATGAATGGGATTCATAGCAACCTCTGCCATCAGTGTGTGAATGTGTAGCTGTGACATGCGGTGTACACTCGCTTTATGTAGTCAGAAGACTAGAAAAGCTCTTTATAAGCTACAGTCCATTTACCATTTACTTTGGGAAATTGGGTGTGCTTTTCCTTTAAGATGTCGTCTGAGCTGTTTTTCTGAGGCTGTATTTGCCCAAGGAGAAATCTTTGAGGACAGCATTCCTCACTGAATTAGGTTTTTCTTTTTGGTCAGAGAGCAGAGAAAAGTGCTACACTTAAAAAGCTCTTCTTGGAAGGATTTTGTCCACAAATGATCCTTTTTCATATGTGGTAAGCTACTTTATTAAGTCTTCTAGTTCTTTCGAGGGCCAGATCTTATTCTACTGCAGTTCAGTTTAATGCTAACTTAGACTGTCTGGAGGAAGTAAACAGTCATTTCTTTGTTTCACGATGATGCAGAAACCATATGTAAGGGTCAACACAGGACACCACAAAAACCCAAACAAAAGACATGATTGCTTATCGGCCTCAAACCAAATTTAGATCAAACTTGGCAAAGTGGCTCAGCCCACAAAAAGCATGTTGCTGATTTTCTGGCTCATAAACAATCAGACACAGAAGCTGTTGCTGTCAACATAGCTCAACACTCTTAACATTAAATGTAGAGCTGCAGGGGATCCACATAACTTTATTTACTCTTATCTTGTATTTTAATATCAGGTTTGTATTTATATCAAATGTGTTTTCCTCCTCTAAATTAATTTAGTTTCTGCAACAAACGACTTTAATCTTCTCAATCCACACACGAGCACACACATGAAAACAAGTTCCACTCGATAATGTTATTTATAGGAGTTCATGTAATCAGCAGCAAGCAGCTGTACATTAACATTGTTCAAATACAGCCATGACATGCCTCAGTTTTGATCGGAGCAAGGCACCGTCTCTCCCTCTCTCTGAAGCTCGTGATTCTGCACTTTGGTTTTGCTGCGTCTTATCTCTCTGCAGGAGCCAAGAGGCCCACGTGTCATCTATGTGTCGTAAACACTGGAGGTTTTTCTCAGAAAGACACACCACTCTCTGGGACTAAATAGACAGAGTGCTCACAGAATGGTGGGCACTCACTACCAACAGGAACACAGACCCTTCACCTTGAATGTTATAACTAGTTATTGATTTGAAACTTTCACGGCACAGTCAATAATTACTTTCTAACTTGTTCTATTCTCAGACTTGTTGTGTGAATTCACACTACAAAGAAAGCCAAAGACTGTAAATATTAAAGGATGAAGCCTGAGTGATGTCAGACATCTGTTCCTGTAGGGGGCTCTGGAGGATCATCAGCTGCAGCCGCCATGTTGGAAATGCTGTCTCAGTCTTCATTCAACCTAATGACAGACTGAGAGCTGGAGCTGAGGCAGGTTTTACGCCTCATCACAAACTAGAACCTCATGCCCACCTGTCAATCAGGTCAGCTACGCTCCTAAGTACACGTATCGTTTTCAAAATCAAAAATAGAGCTGGTTTTAAAAAAATGACCCCCCCCTACAGTGTGTGTAAGTGATGACAATAACTAAACCTATTGGTTTTTTGTACCAGGCTGTAAACATATTAATTTAATGCTGTAAAAACTGATTTTTGCCTGTTGTGTGTTTGTGAGGAAAGTTACTCTTGGTGCTCTTGGTTCCTCTGCTAGAGTCACAGAAGGTATCAGTCTACACCTGTTTGATGTGTTTTCAATGCTGACTTCAGTCATGATATAAATATAAACAGGGTGCGATTTGTAAAATAAACAGAGGGGGGGTGTTTTTGAAACGTTTTTATTCATGAAAAAAAATGATGAACAACTGTGGGCCTATAGACTTTGAAGCGTTTTAGGCTCTTTCTTTCAGAATAATATCTTATAGAATAATTATATTATATAGTTATTCTTGTTCTTTAATTTTTTTTAATGAAGTTATTATTCTATAGAATAATAATTAAAACAATTTCAGAACTTGAATTTAAACACTGCAGTTGCAGGAATATTTTAAATGAATTTTTTAAAATTTAATTCATCAAGTAGCGCTCTCTGTAAGGCGTCAGCTTTAATATAAGAAAAGTGCTTTGATAAATACTATTTTTGTGTATTAAATGCTTTAGAAGTTTGTGATCGGTCAAACCACCTGTCAATCTTAATGTCATGTTGACTAAATTAGCCAATGTAAAATTAGACCCGCCCACATTTCTCCGTCTCTGAGCAGAATCTCCGAGACTAGTTCTCTCTTTGGAACCAGTCGGAGTGACGGTGGCTGCGTGGAGTTTACTTTACATGAAAGAAGTTGTTGGAATGATTTGTGTTTGGAGGGGGGGGGGACACATTTTGTCCCCACCAGAGATAAAAGTAATTCAGCAGAGGCAGAGATATATAGACCAGAGGGGGGGAAATCGCACCCTGAATATAAAGATGATTTGCAGATATGAGCTCATGAATTATTCCACCCTTGCAGATATGTCTACATATCTTCGCTTCCTGCAGGGCAGATGAATTTATGCAGTTATGTGTCCTGTTGACCTGATGTCTGTTTATCTGAACTGATTTCTATTTGAGGAAGCAGCTTCATTGTTTCAGCCTTTTCCTCTGCTTTCCAGGACATTCCCCACTGATGGCAGTGATGGAGAACGAGACATGGACACACCCGTCACATATCCCCCATTATCTCCTACGTGGTGACCCCTTCGCCTCCAGGCTCTCCAGAGAGGCTGATATTGTTGCAGCTTTTTACATCTGTATCATAGGTGAGTCTCCCGTTCACAAACTTCTTCTTACATCAAAAATGTAAAAGTATAGCATAAGCCCAAAAAATAAGCAAGAAGATAAATCAAAGAAAGACCTTCCTACTAAGACACACACAAGATATCTTTTTATTACTCGTCCTTCTCATTGAGTGTCAAGTCATCTCTTTTACCTATGTTTTGTGTTGACATAATGAATCAATCTGAACCCCATGACAACAGCTGCTCACGCATGCTCTTCTCCTGCCCTAATCCATTTTCACATGTGCACTCCAGAAAATATCTAGAGCATTACAGGAGGACTTCTCCTGATACTCTCCTGACCTGGCTGTTCACATTGCTCCTCACAGAGGGAGACGATCCCTGTCAGACAGGAGGGGGGGCGGAGGGTCTAGGTCTGACGCTATAATGAGAATATTGTCATCATCAACCTTTAAGTTCTTGGATAGATCATTGAGGACGACCCTCATTTACAATGATGCCGAGAGTACATAAATAAATGACAAACAAAATGAGTTACCACAGGAAATGAAATCAATAAAAGCAATAAGAACCATAAGATATACTAAAAATAATTAAAAAACCTGAATTACTGCAATGATTAGTCAACAATTAAAATCAAATAAAACAGTTACAGTCAGGTATTGGGTGGTTAAGAAGAATAGTTCTAAAGTGTCTAAAAGTGATATATATATCACTTTTTATACTTTATATCAATGCTATGTGTAGTTCAACAGAATCACAATAAGAACTAAAGAGTGAAGAAGAACATACTGACAAACATGCACAGAGATCGTATAGCGGCCTCTTGTATACACTGCACTGTGCAGCAGTCACAGGATATAAACGCTATATGCTTTAAATATCCTTTGACCCTAAAGATGTATTTGATACAAAGTAACATTTTCCTGAGGTACAGATTACTACTGTTCATCAGCAAATCATATTACTGACCTCTGCTTCTGGAGACTGCTCCCTGCAGGCAGGAGTACAAAGAGGGCCTTGTGGAGATCAGGTTATAGTACAAGGTCAGGACTGTTTGGCAATCCTACAGTATGTTAAGTTGATCTATTGATGCTTTGGTCCATTAGAGAAGGGGAAGTACGCATTCTATTTGTAACATCAATTTAGAGGATTAATGGGAAATGGCTATGACAGCAAAATAGTTGTAAAACATGCAACTGAGTTGAAATAAAGGTGCCTGAACCACTGAAGCCGCACTCATACTTCTTTCAGCACTGACCTGTGAGTACTGAAAAAGGAGATTCAAAGAGAGCTACTTGCATTTCCAGCTCCTACGTTTCCTGACTGCCCCTTCTGAACTTCTCTAAGTAGCTCAGTTTGTGCTGCAGTAGAGGAGTTAACTGTCAGGCCATATCGTTCAGGGCTTCACAGTTGTTGACCTCACAGTTCAGAAGCTCTTTTCTTTGATTCTTCCACCAGTATGTAGCTTGCATGTTCTCCCCATGCGGGCACAGGTCCCCTCCTGTTTCCTCGCACAGTCCAAAGACATTCTTGTTAGGTTCATGAGTGTCTCTAAAAGGCCTGTATGTGTGAATGTGGGACTGGTTGTTTGTCTCTTTGTGTCAGCCCTGGATTGGGTAGTTGTCCTCATCAGGGTGTGCCCCACCTCTCGCTCGCTGACAGATGGGATCAACATCAGGGACTCTCGCCGTCCCAAACTCACTCCCTAGATGCAATCTGCTCACCTGAGGACCCAAGTGGAATCCTTTCTCTTCAGGTAGAACCCCCTACTCCCCTTTCCAGAAGCTCTGGAGAGGTCTTTCACTGCCTGCCGATGGGCCTGTCCTCGCACTCCCATCTCCTGCAGTTGCCTAGATGTTGACCTTCTGCATACTACTTCAACTGGTCGGCCCTTTGCCTTTTTGTTTAATATTTCTCATTAGAAACACAGACCACAACATAGAGAACAAAGAAAATGTTCTCGGACTACAGAAAATGGTTTTGGTTCAGGTTGAGATAATGTATATTTAAAAACTGATGAAAGAGCGCATGCACAAACTCACAGGCATAAACAACAAACAGATGCCCAGCACACATCTGTAGACTGTGACTACCAAACTCAACCATTAGTGAAAAAACAAACAAGTCATGCATCTGCCTCATCTTGCATTTTCACTAGCTTATTGTAAGTGGGTCTGTTTGTTTGTAATGTAACATGCTGCTGTGAAGGAGGGTGATGATACAGTGTATCCAGAAAGTATTCACAGCGCTACACACAATACCCCATACTGATAACGTGAAAGAAGTTGTTTTGAAATCTTTGCAAATTTATTAAAAATTAAAAAAATAAAAAATTCACAGCCTTTGCCATGGCACTCAAAATTGAGCTCAGGTGCATCCTGTTTCCACTGATCATCATTGAGATGTTTCTACAAGTTGATTGGCGTCCACCTGTGGCACATTAAGCTGATTGGACATGATTTGGAAAGGTTTGTCAGAGCACAAACCAAACCATGATGTCCAAGGAATTGTCTGTAGACCTCCGAGACAGGATTGTATCGAGGCACAGATCTGGGTAAGGGTACAGAAACATTTCTGCATTATTGAATGAGCATAGTGGCCTCCATCATCCGTAAATGGAAGACGTTTGGAACCACCAGAACTCTTCCAAGAGCTGGCCGTCCGGCCAAACTGAGAGATCGGGGGAGAAGGGCCTTAGTCAGGGAGGTGACCAATAATGGTCACTCTGACAGAGCTCCAGCGTTTCTCTGTGGAGAGAGGAGAACCTTCCTGAAAGACAACCATCCACTTCCTTGCTAAGAGTTGTCGTGAGAATGTTCCTAAATCACTCTTAAGCTAAAAATCCGGTAACACTTTATATTAAGGTACACCTATTCACCATTAATATGTTGCTTATTAGCATGCAAATTAGTAACATATTGGCTCTTAATTAGTCATTATTAAGTACTTATTAATGCCTTATTCTGCATGGCCTTATTATACAACCAGTAAGCCATTAACTAAGAGTTTTCCCTCAATAACCTCAGAATTATTGCTTATTAGTAGTAAGGAAGTTGTTGTATATGAATTACGATCTCAATAAGCTTTGCTTAGTATGGACTTTATAAGGTGGTAGTACCACAAGAATAGTTATTCTCCCTTAATAACACTTAATGAATATGGTCTGTTCTTACATAACAAAACACAAAACTACAAGTGTTAATAGTGTCCAAATAACTCTAAATTAAGTCTTTGTTACTTAGAATATGTTCCCTAATCTAAAGTTGCCTCCTTTTCACACTTAGTTAATATATTATAGCACATAACTACTGCAATGAACAAGTGATGGGTTACACCTTTGAAAAAAATGGATCTATCTATCTATAGGTTCCCTCTCATTCAGTGGTAGAATAACAAAGACAGCACAAATACAAATACCTCATTTATTAAACCACTGGTTCAGGTTTTCCCAAGGCTGACAACAAATACTGCCTGAACTTGCTGTGTAGTTTAACTTACAGGTAATGGGGTCTGCCTGAAAATTCAAACACTGACAAGTATCAGTGTATATAAACATGTCATATAATATGGTATCAAATGTATAAGCAGGTCATAGGTACTCTATTGTTGAAAATCTGTGTGATCCTTTAACCAAAATCTGCCTGCTTACAAAAAACAGCACAATATAAAATACTGCACAATATTAAGTACAAAAATACAATACATTGCACAATATAAAAAATATAAAACCTGCACAGCTCAACATGAACTTGGTCTTTATCAGCTAAACTACACTTGTCAAAGCTTAGAACAAATGTGCTGAACTGTACAAATATTGGACTTTCACAGCCTAAGCTTGCTCTATAATTACTGCATCAGGTGATTTATTTCCCCTGTGCACTAACAAGGATAAAACAAAATCTGCACAGGTTAATATTTCACATTTCCAATACAATACAACAGATTTTTAACTGAACAAAGCTGCTCACTTAAGTCTTAATATTTCATCAACAAGGGGAGGAGTTGGCCTTTGGCCTTCATGTCCTCTATAATGCTCTTCTTCTCAGGGGTAATGTGGGTTGCACACCTCTTGGCAAAGGACTGCAGGGTCTTAGTTGCAGGATCATACTTCAGGGTCTTGAAGGTTTCAGGATCCACAATGTTGAGCTCTGCAATTGCATCAGTCATCTTGATGGTTCCCCGGTCCACGCCATTGATTCTGAAGGCTTCAGTCATGGTGCGGACTTCGCTGAAGCTTTTCAAGACTTTTTTATATCTGCTGATAACCTCAGCTGGCCCTTTCACTGAAAAATATATAAAACAGAAGAACATGAGAAATGAGCACAAACAACAGCTTAAGGTCAGCTGAAATTGCTCAAACTGGTCTCTTCTCTTTTGATAAAAGTATGAAGCATATTCTAGGAATGGGACCATCTGCTCATCTCCTGATATGATTCCACGCACAATATGTGGTTCAGAATTCAATACATAAATGATACTCTGTAAGATCTGTTTAGTTGGTAAGTCTTACAGTTCAGAATTATTTTTACTTCTGAGAGACAAATCTTTCAAGCAATACAATTGATGTTGAATAATAATTAGTGTGAATGCTGCAAAATAAAATGGAGCTTCATTCTTGATGAAAGCCACATTTTTGACTTTAGACATGTAATTTTTATTTATCATCAAATTCCTAGTATATTCAAAATCTAGAACTGAAGATCTGTATTTTTGCCTCATAATTACTTCAGAACATATTTTTAACAGCTCTTCCAATGCTTTTATTAATAATTACTTTTTATGACCACTTGTTAACAGGGCAGGGCGCCATTTTTTGATGCAGGACTGCCAGGCTGTTTACACGGAACAGTTTAGACATAAAAGAAGAAAGGTGCGCGGTGCAATATTATGAGCTTTGACTCTGACATTATTCCATAGGTATAGGTTTAACAAATATGTTGTTGGGTTACAAGTTTTTGAGTCGAATACATTTTAGACAGTGCCCCAAGGAAAACTACAAGTTCACCAGATGGTTAATGAAAGAAGGCCTTCTTCGAAAATGGATGAAATGCCCCTCTTGCTCTCATGTTATGAAGTTGAAACGGCCCTATGGCAAGAAGGAGGCAGCATGGTGAGTAGAACAACTAAATGTGCCTTATTTATTAATTTTCTATGTGTGTGTAAGCATATTGGAGTGTGCAGCATGCAACCATCCAATTATATCTGCTGGAATTCAGTGTCAAATCCTATATTTTACGACATTTTTTTTAATACAGAAGCTATGAGTGGTGTACACACAAAATATGCTAAGTCACATCTAGAGAGTCACAATACAAATCACACACAGCTGCAAATTTTGATTTTTAAGTAAGCTACTGTTTATTTTGTAGAGATAGGGGCGTTAATGTTTCCACAAAGTTCTACATGTGTACAAAATCTGAAATGAAAAATGCCTTTTTAACAATTTTAGATCACATTCCTGGTCATATTGTTCACCTATTTAACAATAAACGCCACCAATCAGCTTGACTTTAAACTTGTACATGCACAGGCATTAATTGATTGATATCACCCTTTTCATGCTGCCTGGCACAAAAGCACAAGTGGTGACAAGTAGAGTAGAGTAGACACAGCTAAATTGACTCAAATGTCTAACCCAATTTAAGGTGTAACAGTTGTAGATATTACTTGTCAAGTAGGCCTAGAAATGGGACTCTTCTGTTGTGCTTTGAGGTTGCATGGGGGGAGGGAATCACAAGGACTACTAAGAGTACAAGTGCACCTTGTTCAATCCCAATCTTAGCTGTTTCAACACCTATATGTAAACATCTATGTCCCCTTCTTCATCTTCATTTATGTTACATTTTTATTTAGTGAAATCAGCACAGTATTATAGGTTTTTATTTTGTAACATTAACCTTTGGATTTAATCATCAGGATATGCAGAGATTCCTGTCACAAAGGGTATCAAGGTCCATCCGAAGTGGCTCCATGTTTGAGAATTCTCACATTCGACTGCATACGTGGATGCATTACATCTACAGGTGCGTGGTTTTACATTGTATAATAACAAAAGCCATCAAAGACAAAGTCTAACTCGGACCATAATGTTTTCTTGAATGTTCTCACTATACTGTTGGTTGGGCTGGGTCCTATAAGAGCCAATGCTTACGAGACATGAGTTTATACAGTATATGGGAAGAATTCTGAATATTGGTTGAATTTATATGTATGTATGTGTAATTGTATAAGTACTGGGTTGCGAAGAGTCCAGTGTAGTACAAAGGTCTTGTGGATTTTTAGGTTTTAGTTGGTTCCTGTAAATTGTCTCAAAAGAACTTAATTCATTGGAGAAAAAAAAACGCACACAAGTTCAAAAGAACTTAACTTTTCTAAACAGACACTTCACTGTGCTAATTTACTCAGCAACCAATTTTTCAGTTGTTTCTTGTAACTCTTCAAAGATACAGCAGATGGGATTTATTCCATTCCTCACCTCATACAGGGCATGTTCTTCACCCTACTTTGCTTTTGAGATTTGTTGTTTAAGGTTAAATACACTCTTGTATTCAGGCTATGAGTATCTGCTGTGTCTGCAAATGGGACTGCAAATGAGAAATTATGGTTATAATTATGGTTTTAAAAAGACCAATGACAACTTAAGAAATTGGTTTTAAACCCCCACTTCTAAATTGTGTCATAAATATTTATCTGGTTGATCTATTACAGATTCGCCCAAGGCCTTCGACTGAGACAAGTGGGCATGCTGCAGGAAGGAATTACTCGGAGTTCTGCAACTCTGAGTAAACTTGCAGACAAGCTGCGGAGAGTTTGCAAATCGGGAATGAAAAGAATGAGAAGAAGAGGCAAGCAGACTGTTGGACAAAGAGCAGAGATTGTTATGATAGATGAAAGCAAATTTGGCCATAAAAGAAAGGTATGAAAGTTACTTAAACACTTATGAGTATTACTTTGATGCCAAATACATGATTTTGTGTCTAAAATCGTGTATTTGATATTGGTTAAGTCTGTGCTAAACTCAGCTACTGAAAGTAGAGACAATACATGCATACATACATTTAAAATCTGTTTTTGCCTGAGGTGCTTGGAGGTGTATCTCCTGTGTCTCGAGAAGTAACTACTGCATTATGGAATAAGATACATTGTAGTTCATAGATGCAATAGAGGGGAGTGTCGGTTTTAAGAAACCACATTATTCCTACACCCCAGAACAGTTCAATATTTGTAAACATGCACCATTACTCCAAAGCTAGAGAGGACTTTTGAATTTTTGACTTATGATTTATTCTCTCCCATTTCCCACCGTTATTGCAGAATCATTGTATTGTGAGTGCCATTGTCCTCATTTTGAAATATTTGCTCTTGTGAATTTCAGTACAACAGAGGACGGGCAAGCAACAGGAGTTCCTGGGTGTTCGGAATGCTAGGGATTAAGGATGACAGGAGGAGACCCATTCTTAAGATTGTGCATCACCGTTTATCCAGGCATCTCTTGCCTCTAATAAAGAAGCACGTTTGTCGTGGAAGCTCAATCATTTCTGATGGGTGGAGGTCTTACCGCCATCTTCAGGATGAAGGTTACAATCACCTGACTGTCAACCATCAAGATTTTTTTGTCGACCCTGTTACAGGTAGTCTGAGTACACCTGTCTGAAATGTAGATGCAGATATCAAGTTGATATTTATCCTACCAGTCAAAAGTTTTGACACACTAAATGTACTGTTACCTCCTAGAAAAAGATTATTATCATGGACATGAAGGCCAAAGGCCAACTCCTTCCCTTGTTAAAGTATTAAAATGCAAGTGAGCTTCTTTGTTCAGTTAAAATTCTGTTATATTGTATTGGAAAAGTGAAATATTTGTGCACAGGGGAAATAAATCACCTGATGCAGTAATTATAGAGCAAGTTTAGGCTGTGAAAGTGCAATGTTTGTACAGTTCAGGCAGATTTTCAACAATAGAGTACCTATGACCTGCTTATACATTTGATACCATATTATATGACATGTTTATATACACTGATACTTGTCAGTGTTTGAATTTTCAGGCAGACCCCATTACCTGTAAGTTAAACTACACAGCAAGTTCAGGCAGTATTTGTTGTCAGCCTTGGGAAAACCTGAACCAGTGGTTTAATAAATGAGGTATTTGTATTTGTGCTGTCCTTGTTATTCTACCACTGAATGAGAGGGAACCTATAGATAGATAGAGCCATTTTTTTCAAAGGTGTAACCCATCACTTGTTCATTGCAGTAGTTATGTGCTATAATATATTAACTAAGTGTGAAAAGGAGGCAACTTTAGATTAGGGAACATGTGTTGGTTAATAAGTGTTCAACTACTAGTGAATTAGTAATGATCAAGATGTCACTTTAGATTAGGGAACATATTCTAAGTAACAAAGACTTAATTTAGAGTTATTTGGACACTATTAACACTTGTAGTTTTGTGTTTTGTTATGTAAGAACAGACCATATTCATTAAGTGTTATTAAGGGAGAATAACTATTCTTGTGGTACTACCACCTTATAAAGTCCATACTAAGCAAAGCTTATTGAGATCGTAATTCATATACAACAACTTCCTTACTACTAATAAGCAATAATTCTGAGGTTATTGAGGGAAAACTCTTAGTTAATGGCTTACTGGTTGTATAATAAGGCCATGCAGAATAAGGCATTAATAAGTACTTAATAATGACTAATTAAGAGCCAATATGTTACTAATTTGCATGCTAATAAGCAACATATTAATGGTGAATAGTTGTACCTTTAATATAAAGTGTTACCAAAAATTCTTACTAGGATTTGTTAAGCTAAAATAAGAGCTCTCTGTGAGGATTCTCAGAATGTTTTTGAGTCGGATCTTGTTCGTTTGATAAGTGTAAGTGCTCTGATCAGTGCTCAAACACGCTACACTTCTTTGGCCCTGGCACTCTTGGAAGAGGTGTGCTTTGGTACGGTTCAGTTCATGCACGGGTACAAAACGTGGACAGACTTCAATATGGAGAAATACCAGAGTGTTGGCTGTATCTGACTAACATGACTCAAAATAAGCCACAAAGTCAGTAATGTAGCCGTCTTGTTCTCTGTGTTGTTCTCCAATGTGCGGACGTTTAAGAGGTAACCGTGCTCAGGCCCAGTTAGTCCTGCGTGATCAAGTGTGCCGCGTGCGAGACATCTGCTGCAATGCTAATTATGATATGCCAAGCAGATTGTCTGTGACTTGTCTTCTGAAAAGCTATAAGCAGCATTAAGCAACCCTTATCAAACCAATATTTTACAGAACTCCATTACATAAACTAAGGAAATCTGCTAAAGTAAACCATTTAATGATTCCCTTAACCATTCTGTTAAAAGAAAGTCCATTCTGTGGCTGCTGAGATTTCAGCTGCCAACGGGAATAATTAACTATTATAATTAGTAGTTAACAATATATTTCTTTATTAGAGCAGGCATATTTCTCTAACTTAAACACATAGCCTACAAGTTAAATTAAAGAAACCGGCCCACAGAAATTTACAACTGTGCGCAGTGCACTGCAACAGACAGGGCCATCGTAAAACAGAGGCTAGCCTGAATTGCCTTATTAAATTAAGGAAATGGCCTGCTGCAGATCTAATGCTAGGTCCCCTTCACTCTGAGCCGAGACCTCTTCAGTCGGACTCGGAGCCTCCCTGTGTGCAGCACTCGACCATGTCCCATCTCCTGCCTCTGATGAGACGCCATCTCTCTCTTGCTCTCTCTCCTCATCATAGCAGTGGCTGGCAAAAAAACGCTCCTCAAAGTCCCTTAGCGGTCCTCACCCGAATCTGTCTTGATGGCATGCCAAAGATCTCAGTGGGCCTTGGTGCTTGTGCAAGTAGAGCACCAGGATTCAGAAGGTACCTGCCACAAATGTTGGTTATTAAAATGAGCCTAAGTCATCGTGACATGCACCCCCAATCCCAACTTAATTGATAATAATAATCTTATTAAGGCTAATTTCAGTGAAAGGCCCACCTGTACAAAGACACTAGGTTCTTGTGTCTCAGCTGCGTGAACCTGGTCTGAATTGCTCAGTGGAGTCTCCTGCTTACTCAGCTGATCCATCAAGAAGATGAAAATTCTTTGTTTGATGCATTCTCTCAGCTTATCATTACTGACGGGTGACTTGTGGAAATACCTGGCAATTTTCCGGAAATGTACAACAGCTGCACGCTGTTGTACATTTCTTCTCTCACCCTGACCAACCGATAAACATCATCCTCGACACACTCGTCGTCAGAATCTGGGTCACTATCCTCCTCTTCCATGCTCTTGATTGCTCTTTCAGGGACCTCAGCCAGCTCCTCTCGGTCACCGCGGCGGTAGAGCACATCTGTGACGGCCAAGTGAACAGCATGCGCATAGCACAGCTGTAGTTCGGGCAGCACCAGTCTACCAAATTTCATCATCACTGACGCTCCATCGGTAGTGCTGCACACAATGTGTTCGTTCATGTCAAGCTTGAATCTCTGAAGCTGGGAGTCAACCAACATTTTGACTTTCTCGACTGGCATTGTTCCATGAATCTTGACAATACCTAGATTCCAATATGTTTGTGCACCATGCACATTTATGCTCATGAATCTTTTATGTTGTGAAGAAGTGTATTTGTCGATGCTCAAAGGAAAATGCATCCCTTGCTTCACCACCATGTCTTGTCTGTTCATTAGCAAACGCTCTAACCTGTTTGGAGATTTCAGAGGGATTATTGGGAAGAATGAATGTGTCCGTCTCTCTTAAATGCGGATCTGAGATAGTCGCATTTTGCCATACTGTTAAATGTAAATCCATCAAAAGCTGCCATCTCCACCAGTATTTCCCCCAAGCAGCTTGCTAGCTTTGCTACAGTAGCATTCTAGTGTTCTTGAACGTCTCAAAACTTTCGATGGGCTTTCTTTGGGAACTTTCTCATGCTGAGATTGTAAATGTCTTCACAATCCGCTTGTTGACCCCCCCCCACATCTGATAACCCGGTCACACATCATGCACTTTGCTCTTTCATTCTCAAGTCTCTGAAAATGCTCCCAGGCAAAGCTTGCTGCAGACATCATCAGCTGAGGTAGGTAGGTACTGCTGCGTAAGTGAGCCTGTATTACCGTAACTACAGTGCGGCACCGCAGCCTGCATCAACGTTACCATAGCACTACAATAGAGGCGCGATTTTCCCGTCATTACCTTTCCCGGGAATCGGGAAATGGTCTTGATTAGATTTCCCGGGAATCCCGTCTCCTGGGATTAAACCCTAGTGTCTACTGGCAGACAAAGAGCAGTGTGGAGTCATGGCCTTAAGATTGGTAATAAACCTCAGTGCCCCATGGTAGACAGTATCCAGCGTATGAAGGCATTTTGATAATGTGTGCATGTATGTAGCATCGCCATAGTACAACTCAGACTAATGAACAGGATTGTTATCACTTGGATGGTGTGCCAACAGAGAATTTAACTTCAACTTTATTGTCCCCGAGGGGAAGTTTGTTTTGCAGCCAGGTGAAAACAAGAAACATATAGACACACAGACACATTGACTCAGACATACAGTACATAAAAGAGTTCATCAGGTAACAACAGGAAACTGAGAATGTATAAAAACGTCCATAAACCATAATTCAAACAAAATAAAACTCATCAGTCATCAGGGTCTTCTTTGGAGTTCAGTCCTTTGATGTCCTGAGCTATAAAAGAATGTTTCAACCTGTTGGACTCTTACTTTGGTAATCTGTCTCTCCTGCCTGAGGGCAGAAGCTCAAACTCACCAAAGAGAAGATGTGGAGGACTCTGATGGATGTCTGGAGCCTTTTGCTGCAGCTCTCTTTCTGAAGCTGAGAGACACATGGGGTTATCTGATCTCACTGATCTTAATTGCAACTTTGACGGTATGTTGCATTTTTTCAGTTCTCACCAAACCAGTCGATCAGTAGGCAGACTTGATAAAGATTCTCAATCAGGACAGAAGAAAAAGCTTCTCCAAAACTCACAAAGACACACACAAGACAGTCACTTTCTGCTGATCGCTACAAGAGCAGCGTCCCCCAAGAATACCCTGTTACAACCTTCTCTCTGTCTTTTAAGAAGATACATGGATCAAGCTAACCGGGGTAAGGCAGCTATCGATTAATCGAGCATTCGGATAAGAAATAATTTTGTTTTTTTAAAGACCAAAAGTCAATTTACAAAAAAGACCTTTTTGTTTTAAAGAAAAAACAAAAAAAATGTATTGCTTAAATTGCAAAGTATTATCTTACCCATTTAGTGCATATATAAGTGCCATATTGGGCTACATTCTGGAGAGAGAGAGCGAGAGAGAGAATTTTCCTTGAAGATTTTTTGTCCTGGAATTATTCAAGTTAGTTGAGGAATCGTTTCGCCCTAAACCGTTGGTTAGCAGTCTAAGGGCGCACTCAAAATAAGCCACAAGGTCAGTAAAGTAGCTGCCTTGTTCTCTGTGTTGTTCTCCGATGTGCAGACACAACAGACCTTTTTGTTGTTGTTGATTCTGCCTCTTTTGTAATCTGAGCACGCTTCATAATTATGCAAAACCATGTGTGCATGTATTAAGACGTCATGTAAGAGGTCAACGTGCTCAGGCCCGGTTAGTCCTGGAGCAGTGTGAGTGCAGGCCAGCGGGGGAATGGGGAGGGGGGCAGTCGTGCTTAAGCACGGGACAACTTTGCATAGTATGAGTGCGGCCTAAGTAGCCTGCTAAACCCTGGTGGATAAACAGAAGGCTATTTTTGTTGTTGTTGTTGTTGTTGTTGTAATCCATCTCGTGGAACTCATAATGTTATAATTATACTAAAGGACACTATTAAGCATATAAATGGACACCTGACAACCCCTTATCCCCCCCACTCCCCATTATCTCCGTCTCTGTTTCTTCATTGTGTTGTTCAGTCACAATGTTACATATTTTCATTCAAAAGCCCCTGTAATATTTAAGCAGTTTAATTTGAAAGAAATGAATAACAGGTAAATAAGATTAGTGACTTAAGTGCTGTTTTGCTAGATTTACAACCACCTGTAGACTGCTCTAACATCACTGTGTGTTAAGTATTACAGTGTTTAATAAGTGAGAAAGTGTTTATCTGTCAGGCAATGAAGCCGAATGAATCTGATGCACCTGTGTGTCTGTTTTCTATAAATCAAATGAAGTGTATTTTACAACACATGCAGGTCTGGGCTGTGGACAGAAGTTTGAACTGTTCACATTAACCTAAGGTCTCAAGCCTTTCCTGCTGATCTTTCAGCTTCATTAGTTACACAGAGACCCCTCCCACCTTATTAACATGCACATCTACACACATACACACAACTGATTATCTTGTGAAGTGTAAGAGATGAACATGATTATTCTGAAGAGGCCTCATGAATCAACAATAAGAAGCCTATGAAGGAGATTTTAATCCCTGCAATTCACACAGAGTTCACACAGATCCAACAGAATCATGCATGCAACAACTTCTTTCATCTCTCGATGAGCTGACGGGAGGTCTGCTGACATATCAGCGTTCAAATGTTGAGCACTCTTTGGCTTATGTGTAGCTTTGGGCCTTCGGTTTCAGTTAGCGTCAGAGCTTGTTGCCCTGATACAACAAGGTGTGTAAGATAAGAGCATCTTTACTGGTGATCAGAGTTTTCACTAGCAAGGACCACGCCACAACAGTATTAGTTTGAACATATAAGATATATTGACAGATGTACGTGTATGAGAGGGGTGTAGGTGTGAGATGGCCGTCTTCTTTCAGGCTGAGAGACTCAGAGTGGGGGGTATGGATCCACCCGAACTGATTACGGCCCCCAGACTGTGGGAATGGAAGGTAAATGGATGAGAAGGAGGGAAGGGAGGGTTGGTAGAAGGATCTGAGACAAATGGGGTGTGGCGAGGTGACTAGGTGTTAAATAGGCTGTCAGGTAATTGGAGGTGTGGTTTTAGGCGTGGTCCTGCTCCTGAACCTAAGTTAATACATTAACTCCATTTACTCACTCACATGCTTCTTTAAAACACTGTGTAATATTTATTTCTCATAACTATGTTATCCATGTTGTTGGTCAGAAGAACAAACTTTTACCCCTGAAGAGTTCTCGTCTCAGAGTCCTTACCACTCTACAGCATACAGACTGTGTGCACCTGAACTGCCACATTTGGGTACAATTACTGCTTGATCCTCCAAACCAGCAGAGCTGATCATTGAAAATGAATACCAGTCCCACCTTGGAACATGAGTAACTACCCACAGATTACTGGGAGGGTTAACAACTCTTTGGGAAACTAGCTCTATAACTCAGCTAACGACTCTGATGTGAGTCCATGATCCACAGACACTTACATCTCTGTCCACCAGATAGTTTAAAAGTGAAGAAGCCTTTCAGAGGAGGAGAGGTCTTCAAGATCTTCACCCACACATTGAAGTAAATGATAAAAACAGCTGAAGAATTAAATAGAAAAAAATGCAGTGAAAACATAAAAGCAATACAAGCAGTAAACTCAATATTAAGAGACAAAATCAGTAACATAAATCAAATGAATAGAAAAAACCAAAAGAGCAATAAAGTGAATATTTAGGGGACATAAATTAGAAGAATTAAAGAAAGAAGATGGGCTAAAAGATAAAAAGAAAAGGATTTAGATAAAAAGGAAATAAGAAGAGGACATCACATAAAAGCATGAGTGGATTAATCTGCAAAAACAGCCTTACTTACATTTTCAATGGCAGAGATTCTCACAGGATGAGATACAGCTCTGAGTCATTTACAGGGGAAACTCAGCAATGAGGTAAGGTGTGCCGCTTTGCCCACGCAGAGGCAGGGGCGGGGGGGAAAACAGGGGCGGGGGAACCAAGACCTAAACTGAAAGTTCCTGACAGGAGCTTTAAAGAGACATGTCCCCTGTGTTGACAGGTTCACTCTCACAGATCTTATTGTCAGCATTGTGGAACAAAAACTTTTTTTGTATTTTGATCCTTCGACAACTTTCACGTTAAATCCTGTCAAGTAGCTGCATACTCAAAATAAAAAAGACTTGAAATAAAAGCCTCAGTTTGACACTTTAATGCTGATAGAGACGCACATGCTCCAGAATTTCAAAGAGGGCTAAAAGAAACATCAAATGTTAATATGATACAGGTAACTTCAAGGAGCAATATGTAACTCTGACACCTAGTGTTTAAAATGGGTACTGCAGTCCAGATTTAAAACAGAGAGAGCTGGCGTCATCCCCCCCCCCTCAAGTTGATGCTCAAAGGTTGCCATGTTTATGACACTGTAGCTTCAGTGTTTATCCAGCTCTGCATGGGTCTGTAAACCTTTCTGTGTTCTAACCTCTCTCCATTTTTCAAAATCATCTCCAACATTGATCCTAGTTTGAGCACGTTTCTGCTCGTGGAGCTTATTAGAAACATGCAGAGGCTTTTTAGGTCGGGTACAATCACTTCTATCTGAACCACTTCTCTTGCCCGCTTCCATCACTGCAACACCTGTTGACCTGATAACTGCTCTCATATCTGGCAAACTCAGGGCTGTCCAAAACGGCCGTGTGGGGGTGCCTTAAAAGCGCCTACCTTCTCTGGTCCAAACAAATCCAGAGCATTCAGGAGCAGAATCTAAAGTTAGAAGGAGGACATACTGGCTGCTGCATTGTTGTCAGAGAAGCCTGTTTGTGTTTTGTTATTCCTCTGTGTGTCATTTCCATTATGCTCCACACATTATTTCACTACACGAGCGCTCTTCAACAATAAAAAGATGTAAGCAATTTCCCAGTCAGCCTGGCCCACATTGAAAGATTGAATGTGAGAGCCCGCACATAACGACAAACACAGTTAGATGGACGTCTTACATGGAGGACCAACATGTTGATATGTGGCAACAACACGAGTGATTAAACAACGTTTGTCTGTAAAACAAACCTCCTTCCAACTGACAGAGGGAAGGAGCTGGACCAAAATTGTTACCATAATAGCTAACAGCTAGCCACATTTAGCGTGATGCTTGTTTACTCTAAAGGATGTTTGAGATGACACATTTTGAGAGTGGAGACTCTGGTTGTTGGTGAATGAATCGGTTAGTGTGTGGTGTGCTGAGTTGGTCGTCTTGTTGCCCACACACTTTAAGACCTGAACTGTTAAATCTTCATGATGCTTGGCTGTCGACAGTATTCTCCTCACACAACAGGGTTTCTGATCAGATCGGGACGGCCTCGATCATCTTCAGAGCAGATCGGGGAGGGTAAAATCACTTATCACCTGACCCCACAGGAACATCTAAAGATCAACTTTGGAAACATCAGATAATCTGGACTATGGTCGGAGGGGGGGATCGGGCCTGAAATATCAGAATAATTATTTTCAACATACTTTATTAATACCTGAGGGAAATCCTGTTTTCTGTCTTGTAGTGTGTACCCCGCTTCAGGGAAAAACAGGTAGGACCACAAATACTGTATGTAAAAAAAAAAAAAACTGTAACAGACTCAGACAGCCTTCCAACTGATAATAAGCCGATGCAACACCCAGCTAAGCACACCCCCAGATGAGCCCATGCTGGCTGCCTGGTAAAAGTTTTATCAACAGCCTTATATCAGGAGGGATGAATGCTTGTCATGCATGAGCCGGCAACCGCTGTTGTTCATTTTATATTCTGAGCTTCAGGCTCTTCAAAACACAATTCTCATGTAAAATGTGAAATAACGGATCACCTAGGTCAAATTGAGAGGGATGCACTGTTTGCCCTGTGAGATATGCAATTCATATTCTGTTCATTCAAAGGCTGCTCACGCTTTCTGTTTTTAAAATCTGTTTTCTCACACTGCAGCATGGGAATGCTCTGACAGCATCGGTTTTTTTTTTGGGTGGTGCAGTGCGTCATGAGAGTGCATGGAAATGAGAAGAGGGATAGCTACACTCTTTGTGTCATTCATTAATTTAATTTCCCATTTTTATCAAGTGAACTCAGAAATAATTATAATGAATCAGGTTTATTCAGCAGTGAAAAGGGTCAAACATGGTCAAAGGAATCAGCTGACAGGAGCTCAGGTTTATGACTGAGAGGATAACTGTTGTTAAAAAGAGATGTCAGATCGTTGCATTAATATAATGTAATAATCAATTATTTAGTGCCTGCTGAGTGAGAAAGATAAGCACTCTTTCTCTCAGAGAATAAAAAGTTAGACTTAAAACGGGGGCCACCGACTTTGTCAAATGAATTTGCTGGCCAGACATTTCAGTTGTATGAAGCTGTACCCCAGAGAAATCGTAACCATAGAAACACAGAGGTATTATGGGAAGAAGGCAGAATTTTCCTGCAACCTAAGGCCAAGATTTTTTTATTTTTGAAAACTTGCAAAGAGGAATCAAGATGGGATTTTATTTTTCCTATCTGACGCTGGGCTAGCATGTAAGAGACTCAAACTCTAAACTCCATGCACACATCCAGTACAAATGTGCAAATGAAAATGGTGAAGTGCATCCTTTGAGTTGCTATTTTCATTTAACAAAAGAAGCACCTGAAAGTGCACAACATTCATGAATCCACAGCTACAAAAATCACACAACATCACAGTGTATATTGCACAGCAGGAACGCAGGGACATTCAATTTTAGAGGCTACACCAGGTGTTTCTGGAAGGTACATTATTGTTGCTTCAACCTGCAATGAAAGATAACAAAATGTCACATATGGTGCAAAATTAAGCTCATGACCATGAAGTACTCGTGGAGTTCCAACCTCCAATAAGCCCGACTGTAAAGCAACATTTGAAGCCCAAGCTCAGGTCAAAACCGAATATCAGAAATAATGCTGAAAGTCACAATGAATTATCACCTACAAAAAAGAAACAAAGAGAGTGCACGGTGCAGCATTTTTAGGCACAGTACATTAGGCAAAAAAAGAAAATAGTGCGAAGGCGTTCCCCCCCCAAAAAAGCAAATAATTTATAATCGCACAGTTAAGATCTGGTATTCTCCCTCTGGCCATTGAAGTTGGTCGATTCAAAAATATTCCAGTAGAAAACGGACTTTGTGAGATGTGTGAGTTGGGCGAAGTTGAAACGGAGTCCAATGTTCTTTTGATTTGTACTAAATATGATGATTTAAGAGAATTATTGTTTCATGAAGTAAAATATTGGCTTGGATGTACAGAAACTGGAATGGCTGTTTAAGTTTGATGTGTTTAAGTTTGCTAATTTTGTTTCAAAAGCTTGGAAAAGAAGACAGCATATTCTGTTTAATTCGTTTGACTTCTTGCTTTCTCTTTTTGTTTCTTGACCATGAATAATCAAAATGATAAAACATTTCCCTTATGGACTAAGGCCGACTTGGTTGATGTAAGTCTGGATCAGCTGTCCAATGTGAATAACGGGAACGAGCTTCCCCAGAACACAGCTAACAAATCCTCTTCACAGGTGAACACAGGGAAAGGCCTTATTATCCAACTGTCGTCTGATTGGCCGTGTCTCTCACAGCTGCAGACATCTTGTGTAGCTGACTGAACTTAGGCCTTAAAGAAAGAACGAGCTTGTGGAGCGGCTGCATCGCTACCTTCTTCCTAATTCCTTCCAGGTGTCTGTGGCAGATAATTAACTGATGTGGTGTGTGGGAAGCCCCAGTCTTTTAAGCCCCTCTACCACAACATGACCAGGTTGAGCTTAGGGTGTTGGTTGCCATCGAGCTGCGTCTGCGCGCCACAGAAGGGCCGATGGAAGCTGCTTCGTCTGAATGTATGTGTATGACTGGGATGTGTTAATACTGATGGACACTTTACATAGCAGCCTCTGACATCAGTGTGTGAATGGGTTTGTATGTGTAGGTGTGACCTGTGGTGTAAAAGCAAAGATCTATACAAGCACAAGTCCATTCACCTGCTACAGTGTTGGGCCACGCAGGCTTAGGACAGTCAAACAATGGACTTGGGCCTGCACCTCTGAGAAGCCTCATTTGAGTTATTCACTGAGATCACAAAGAAGCCTAAAAGGACTCTTAATCCCTCGCCGCCATCAGACGCCTCTGCACCAGGACGGACAGAAGATCTGTTTTATCGCCGGACTTTTTTCCTTTCACCAATCGCGGACAAAGCGATTCACAAGTGAGGCTTAATTAGGTCTGGGCAGAATTAGCTTTAGAGAGTGTTTTTAACAATTGTTGATCGAAGCAGAAACTGTAATTTTTATCTTTGTTGGACCGCTGCGTCCTGAGTTTTAACTGTTTAAAACTCTTGTTGTTGTTTCGGACCGCTGCGTCCTATATGTGTTTAGTGTAACAGCGTTATAACCGGGTATTACTCTTCTGATCAGAAAGGCCAGTGTAAGCCGTATTAACCTGAATTCGGCTATTGGTTTGTTTCTGTGAATGAAGGGAATTACTCCGAGTTGTGGCGCGGGAGTCGGACTGTGATCCGGCCTCTTCAGGCACGCATTTCTCTTTTATTCTCTTTTATCGTCTTTTATTCCTCCTCTACGAACATACACCCACACACATTCCCGTGTAAACGTACATCTGGAGACCAACTCCACCACCGCGCCATTACGCACAGAGATCTATACACTCGCGGCTATCCAGACGCCTCAGAGACACAGATCGTGTAGGGCCGAACTCGGTCTCTTTTAGACATTAAGGCCACGTTTAGGTCTTTGTTAGGTGTGCGCCATCGGAAAGGCGACCACGTGGGACGAAGTAATCTTCCCCCCCTTTCTCTCTCTTTCATCCACCCACACACGCACGCATCCAGGTCTTTTTTTTAGGTGTGCGCCATCGTGAGCGACCATGTGGGTACAAAGCCATCTCCCCCCTCTCTTCTTCCCCCCCTCTCTCTCTCACACACACACACACACACACACACACACACCTTCCACAAGCCTTGCTTGATAATGTTTGTTGCTTAGATTAGTTTATAATAGTTATTTGTTTGATTAAGCTCATTGATTTTGGATTGATGTTGCTTTGTTTAAATAAATTCTGTTATAATTTAAGAGAGCAGTTGTTTGTGATTACTGGTATATTTGCATTGTGATATAAGCTGGGTGAGAAGGCTTTGTGTACGGATTTCACGCCTTCAATTTGTTAAATATAGTTATTCATTATTAATAGTATTAGTAATTAAATAACTAATTTGAGACTGATTTGAGTGATATTTTGGTTATATTTACCTGATTACAGGTTGGTGCCCCAAAACTAGATAAAACATAGTTTAATGATATTTTATTTATATTATTTATAATTATTAAAGAATATAACCAAAGTTGCCTTGATACAACCCCAACAACAGTCAGAGTTCATCTTCAGTTGTCTGTCAAATGAATAAATTCCAAAGAAGATTCACTTGATTTTACACCAGTTATGTTGTGAAATACTCGCTTAATGCACAACAATGTTGATAATCATGACACCTTGATGATTCTTCAAACTATGAAAATGATAGAGTACAACTATTGGCTTGAACCTGAAGTGGCAGAAATATATGAAAAAGAAAATCATATATTGCACTGGCAGACATGTGCAATATATGATGATTGCACAGTATAAAGTAGAGGATGGAGAAGTGAATAATGTAATGCACGGTAAATTGCTTTACGTTCTCTGCACCTCAGTTTGAGTAAACAATAAAATTCTGTATTCATCACAGACGCTTGCACTGATTCTCCCTCAGCTTTAAACATGCAACAATACAAAAAACAATTCACTCCAACGGGTGATAAAGTGCTGCATATTCCACAAACAGCACTGAGCTTTGTTAACAATTAACCTTACACTGATGGGTGTATTGACTCAGAATCTGAAGGCTGAATTCTCATTAAAATGAAAAGTGACATTCAGACAGAAATCCACTCTCTGGACACTTTGTATGCACGCTGTCAGACACAAAGGCTGCAGGCAAAAGTCAACGGAGTCTGTTGTTTTTTTCTAATTTTACTTGTTTGACTGATTTGTATTTTTAAGTGGGCAACACAAATCACATGGAATGTAATCTTTTCAAATAAGATTCAGGCCACTTCAGGCAAATAATATACAGGTCAGGGGTCGCAGTTATAAAATGATGTGTGCCAAAAATAATTCAGATTTATAAAACCTTGTGTACCCACACGTGCAATGTTCCCTTGATGAATCACGATCCACCAGATAATGTGCACGTGTGGATCCCCTGAATTATCCCCCCCTCTACACAAACACATTCAACCATTAATGGTCAATGCAAAGCACCTCATGAATGAAAATACCTACAATCAAGCCGGTGGATCAGAGGTTTCAAGTGCTGAATCACAAGGCGAAGAAAATAACCTTCCAACCTAGAAATGGAGGTGCTTTTGAATTAAGTGGAGGTTAGAAAGCATACATCATTGTTGTTTTTGCTGCAGCAGGAGAGTTATAAGCATGTAAAACCCAGAGAAGACACATGCTCTATTCACAAAGTCTTAACAACCAGCATTTATCATTACACAGACGTGTATCTGCAGTGTTTCCTTCATGTACTGTCAGAGTCTCCCTCACTCTACAATATGATTAACCAGACGTTAGCTCCATGGTATATTGTGGGGATCTCTGTCTGCCCTCTGACTGATGATGAGGATAATGATCGTGTGAGAGATGCCACGCTTTACTCATTTACACAATAACATGCGAGCAGGTGAAGAAGACGTGCTGAGTAAAGAGTGCAAAGAGGGCAAATGTGTGAAACAGCCACCGCAGTATCTCTGTATAATCTGTGCATGTTACAGTCCTGCACAGTATTTTAATCTTTATTAAAACTAAAAATCACACTTGAGGATAAATGCACGATTTTGGAAGATATTCCAATATGCAGATGTGGTGTAACAGTTTGTTGTAAAGCTTAAAACCCGCCTCAGCTCTAGCTCTGTAGAGTCTGAAATATCCTCTAAATTAATTCAACAGGGCCTTCAATACACAATGAGAGTTGTGTGCACAATCACAACAACATCATTTATTCGTGTTATTGCTACAGATCCATGTGGGGGGTGGGGTTACTGATGTGGATATTTTGTCAATCTTGAAGAGACTGAAAAGACTCAGCCCATGAGAACGTTTTTCTAATCAGAAGTAGCCCAGCAACGATTTCTGTAAGAGGGGGCTCTCTAATTGGTGAGTCAGCAGACCAATCAATCCTGAGCGCTTATCATTTAGGGCACAGCACTGTTTCTGCCATAACAAGGGTTGTGAGTGACATTATTTCTCATGTAGATAAAAGACTGTATTGCTTGGCACTTTTTGTTGATTTAACTAATGATTTTGATGAATCATTCCACTCATGCCACATCCTCCCAATCTGGTGTGAACTGTGGGATACCACAGGGATCCATCCCAGGCCCTGTACTGACCTCTTTAAACATACTCCCTTTAAGGTGAATCATCCAGAAGCACAACCTCTCATACCACTTTTACACAGATTAATGGCTTTATCTACCCATCAAATCAAATAATATGTCAACGGCAGGAACCTTGGCTGTTTTTTGATACTTGCTTTATATATGCAGTAGTCAAATCCAGCTCCTAGTAGCTTCGTACAGTTTCAAAGTTAAAACCAATCAGTGACTTTGAGGCAGTAATTCATGTGTTCATGTCCTCCCAGCTTTACTGCTGTAATTCTTTATAAATGGGGATAAGCCAGTCGTCGCTGTCCCGCCTGCAGCTGGTCCAAAATACTGAAGCCATGCTGCTGACTGGGTCCAGGAAGAGGCATCATATCCCTTCATTGACTCCCAATACTCCTCAGAATCGATTTTAAGTTACACTGTTTGTTTTTAAAGCCCTGAATGGCTTGGCTTCCCTGTACGTAACTGACCTCATTAACTCTTTAGAATCTAACATTGGACTCCGGGCTGTTTCTTGCTCACAGCTCAAGCTCAAAGGGGATCGTGCCTTTGCAGTCAAAGCCCATAAACCGTGGAACTGCTACCCCTTTGCATCGGGTCTGCTACCTCTATTGACTCTTTCAAGTTTTTATATGTTAGCATTTGAGTCCAGTGGTCCTTAATAGGCAGTTTCTATCAGGTTTTCTAAATTGCTTTCTGTCTTATAAATGTTGTAAACTCCTGTATTGGGGCGGCAGTAGCTCAGTCTGTAGGGACTTCGGTTGTGTCTGACAACTGAGGGTCACCGTTTCAAGTCCCGGTGCGAACCAAATCTGGAGAGGTGCCAGTTCACTTCCTGAGCACTGCTGAGGTGCCCTTGAGCAAGGCACCGGACCCCTCCTCCAACAGATCAGAAGCGCTCGATGTGGGCAGCCCCCTCACTCTGAGATCTCTCCATTACTGCATGTTCATGGGATCCTGTTTGTGCATGTGTGTGTATTTATGAATGTGTAGCATGTTGTTTCTTTAATGCTTTGTACAGCACTTTGGTGTGTTACTGCTGTTTTTTTCAATGTGCTTTATAATAAATGTGACTTGACTTGATTATTCTAATTTTTTAACAGCAACAAAAGGTGTTCCACAAGGTGCCGTTTTAGGCCCAGTTTTATTTACTATTCATATAGACTATATTGACTCTTCTCTATCAAACAGTGATGTGCACCAATTTGCTGACGACAAAGTTTTATATTGTGCGGCTGATTCTGTACATCTTGCAGCCAAGAATTTGCAGCAGTCCTTTAATGTTTCGCAAGATATCATAAATGACTTGAGACTTGTACTTTATACTGACAAACCAAATTGTTGCTTTTCTCAAGAGCTACAGAAATGGACCAAAACGATGCCAAGATAGTCCCAAGGAATGGGCTAACGATATAGAGAGTCAAAGAATATAAATAGTGGGCATCTGGATCAATAAAAAAAACTGACATTCAACTTTCACCATAATAATCTCATATGAAGACTCAGGCAAAAAAACCTTATTTTAACAAAGATAAAATGATGTTCCAATGTTCTGTAGGAAGAGGGTTGTGGAGTCTAAACTGATTAAGCAATGCTAGAAAGCTACAACTAATCATGAAGACAATCTGGCAGAGGGCTTGTGAAAGTGGACTGGCTGAATGTAATAATAATCAGGGATAATCAGGCAACGGGAACAGGTGTGAGAGGGGGATGGGCAGATGAGCTGATTCTACAAGCAAAGAGGCAAACGGGAGGGAGTGGATGGACCTGAAACTGATTGGTTGAATCACTGATTGGTTGAATGATTGATATGAAATATCTGTACATGACTGATCCTCTGCATGTTACTGATTTATTCCATTATGTTGCTATTTATTTTGCAGAAGGAACAGATTAAGCATTATTTTCCCGTATATATCCTGAAGCGATAATACTGTTACATGTTGTTTTCTCAAGCATAAAGTTGGTCTACATATTTTCAAAGAACAATTTTACACTTCAGCTGTTTAAGATCAGAACATCCTTCATGTGTCAGAGCACATTAGACACAACGTGTTCACTGACAGACACTTTCGATGAATGTCTGGTGAAAATGTCACGCTTCTGACTCTACATGCGGCTGCATTTGTAATGGTTAGAGTCATTCGGTTATCAGTGTTGTTAAGTCACAAAGTACAAGTATTTTAGTTTTTGCAACTTCTACTTTTACTCAACTATATTAATATTGGACACCTCGTTACAATATCAAATCTGAATGTAATCGTCTGTATTGGCTATCTGACTTTGCATGTTCGAGCAAAATCAATGCATTCTAGAGGGCTGTGTTTGGAGCAGCGGGCAGATTTATCATTGCTGTGGGTTGGAGAAGGTGGTCAAAAAAGTCACTGGGTGTCCTGGACGGTCCCTGATAGCTGGTGCTTACAACGACGAAATTAACAACTGACGTGGAAAAGAAGATTAAAGTGCACATATTTAAACACACCACAGAGAAATGTGTCACACTTTGCTGCAGAGACATTCACTGAGACATCAGGGCTCTTGCTTTGTAAACTCTGAGGGCCTGATTCACAAAAGGATTGCGTGGCTTTTGGGCCCACTAAACCAAAAAGACAGCGTCTTAATCAGAAAACACGCAGCTAACATTTAATGCACCTCTTACTATGCTACAGAGCAAACAGCCTCTCTGTGCGTCAGTGCATGCCCTGGGCCGTTATGCAGTCATCTTGGGAAAATTTGCCACCCTTTATACATAAATAAATAAATAAATAAATGGGCTTCATTGCATAAAGCATCTAATTCACAAACAGTCACGCACAGTTATAGTGAAAATGTACCGTCTGCTGGCTGCAGAACACATTCATATTATCATCCTTTCATGTTCTATCATGGTTTTATCAAATTAGTCTTTTCTTTGGTGTCATGGTTCAGTCACACATCTTTGAAAGACAGAAATTCCCTAAACCAAGTCGTTATTTGGTCGAGTCAACTGATTGGTGAGTCCGCGCGTCACTGTATACGAGACAGTTGCAGCAGCTCGATTTCAAAAGATGATTCCCTTTGCATAGTGATGTTCAGCGTCTCCTCTCTGGACAGGTTTTTAATTTCACGCTGCAGAAAGAAGCAATATAAAAATAGCTTTGTTCCTGCTGCTGTCTCTGAACTGAACAAGCAGTAGCCATATTTGCACTATTATTTATTTACTTATGTCCCAAACTGATTTTTACCCTGGCTGAAGATACTATTACTATTATTATTCATTTATTTACTTGTGTTTTTTAAAGGTTTATTATGGGGCTTTTTAAAGCCTTTATTTTTAGAGATAGGACAGAGAGAGAGAGAGAGTAGGAAATTACATGCCACAGGTCAGATTTGAACCCTTGCCACCCACTTGGAGGGCACTAACTACTTGACTACCGTTGCTGGTATTTGTGTTTATTTATTGATTTTGTTAGTTGAGACTTCTCTCTCCTTTATGCCCTGATGCACTTTTATGTTTTTATCACATCTCAGTAGGTTTTAAATAGTTTACCTTCTCTCGTGTTGTTTCTTGTTACATCTGTTTTATAATCTGTGTATCATGATGGATTTCAATCTTGCTAGCGCCAAACAAATCTCCCTATTAGTACAAATAAAGTCACCTGATCCTGAACCTGTTATTCTGAACATTTAATGTGAATGGTTACACTTTGTGCCGGCCCGCATCTGGCTATCTTGTGTCTTTGGACTTGTACATTTTTCTTTACTAATTTTAACACCGGAAAACTTTGATACTTAAGTGTCAGTGTGATGCTTTGGCTATACTTTAAGACTTTGACGAGTAGTTTTCTTTAAGGTGACTTTTACTTTTAGTTAAAGGTCACATATTCTCCTCCTCTTCAAACAGTTTGAATAATTCTCAGAGCTCCTCAAAACATGTGTGTGAAGTTTCTTGTTCTAAATCCACTCTGATCCTGTATTTGATCATGTCTATAAACCCCTCTATTTCAGCCCGGCTCAGAACAGGCTGTTTCTGTGTCTGTACCTTTAAATATGTAAATGAGCTGTGTCTGACCACACCCCCTCTCTGGAAGGGCTTGGGTGTCTCGGTCTTTCTCGCTCCATGCCCTATTGTTTACGGTGAGAAGTCAGACTCAGAGGGCAGAACAAACACCTAGCTGTGGGAGTGTCACCCACCTGGGGGAGGGGTTACTGCCCTTTGTGATGTCATGAAGGGAAAATTGCCAAACAGCCTGTTTGAGCACACATTTTCTGAAAAGTGGAGCAAGCAAAAGATGGAGAGGATAGACTTTTCTCATGATTGGGGTTTGTAGACAGACTGGAGACACATGTTAGAGTTAGAAACACTTGATGAAGTGTATTCTGCATATTATGGGACCTTTTTAAGTTACCTTCAAGTGAGGTATACTTTTATTTGAGGAACTTTTTGCTCATTTTTGAATGTACACTATAATAAGGGTGTTTGTCACAATTCCCCCTTGAGACCAAACTGGGTGTAAACGTTGTTGAAACTTTTTGCAAGCAACTACATTGCACCAACATTTGTCTAAATTATTATCGGAACATCTCACGTTTCAACAAAGTTTACAGCCTATTTGGTTAAATTCACCAATAAACACACAGCGCTGTGTGTGTATGCATGTCTGACTGTGTGTGTATGTGGAGCTCTCACTGTGCTGTGGTTCAGCCACCCTGAAACACAAAGTGATAGAATATAGGCCTCAGTGTTTTTTTATGATTACCAGCCTTTTGCAATTACACCAAAAAGTAGATTTTGGACAATCCTCAGCAATTTGTAAACATTCAACAATTAATATGAAAATCTCATGAAACAATACAACTCGGCTGTAGTGGAGGGCTTTATTGAGGAAGTTTCCATTATTCTTCCATTGACATGACTCTATATTGACAGTGAATCAAATCCTGTACATGCAACATAAAATATTTTTTGTATTAAGGCCATCAAATGTGCTGCAGCTCCTCTTACCTATCAGCAATAAGAACACATTGTATGGTACTTAAATAAATGCAACCAAGTAAGAAAAAGTCCATTAACAAGTTTTCCTTTTTGCTTTCCCATATAAAGAAGGCTGATCTCACCCAATTAAAGACCAAATGTAGGTCTATGTAGAATAAAACCCCATTGTGACTGATGATTCTGAAATGCACGTTGTACTGACCTCCGACCCTCTGCCCCCCCTCTCTCTCTTTCAGGGATCTTATCTGCAACAGGAAACGGCTATGTCATTTATATGACTGTTAAACGGAAGACCAAACTGAAGCCTCCTGAGCTCATGACTGTTAATCTAGCCATCTTCGACTTTGGAATATCAGGTACTGGTTTATGTCTACAGTTACCATGGAGACGACTAGAAATCTTTTGTTTTGACAAAAACTTCAACTTTATGGGGACATTGAAAAATGTGCCATTGGTGCCACACTTGATTTGCCTCCTCTCTGAAAAGCCTGTCTTATTCCCCTGGTTGATTTAAAAATCAGACTAGAAAAGGACTGCTGTGATTGACCTTTGTGGATTGATTTATTGGTTTTTATAAAATATTGAAAGGATTAACCTTGTCGAATACCCTCAGTTGGCCCATTTTTTCAAGTTTATTGAAGGATCCAGGGATTATAAACTTAACATAATAACATTAAATGTATGAGAGAGACCATTTAATGTTATTATGTTAAATTTATAATCCATTAAATAAATAAACTTATCTAACTCACATCCACTCAGCCATTATCTATACTGCTTTTCCCATTCCTTTTTTTTGGGCTGGAGCTGATCTTGCTGGAGCTTTCATAGGGGGAGATGCTGGTTACATCCTGGACTGGTCGCCAGTCAACCACAGAGCTGACATATAAAGACAGACAACCAGCCACACTCACAAAAACACCCACTGCCGATTAAGAGTCACCAGTTAACCTAACGAGCATGTCTTTGGACTGTGGGAGGAAGCCAGAGTATCTGGAGAGAACTCACACATTGACGGGGATAACATGCAAACTCCACACAGAGGGGATCCTGTACGACTGGGATTCCATCCAGGAACCTTCTCCCTGAGGCAACAGGGCTAACCACTGCACCACCATGCAGCCATGAGTCATCTAGTAGAAGGAGAAAAAGCCTTAGTGCCAGATTTGAACCCTTAGTTTGAGTTCAGACGTCACCGATCCCACCAAATCAGAAACAATAAGTTTCAAATCACTGGTGAATTGGACAATAGGAAAAACACACAAATAACCCGGTGTGCTCAAACTGTGAGCTGATCGTTTGATTCAAACAGGGTGACATGGGGGGTAGGTCCGTCCAAGACCTCTTTCAATCGCTCTTCAATGGACAAAGTTACATGTGATAAAAGGAAGGTTCATTTTAATGTCGAAAGCTTCCAGTGGCTCCGCTGTGTCTAAGCTCTGGCAGTCCGGAGTCGGAGCATGGAGCATCTATATACACGGGCACATATGCACGTGTGTGATTACTTCATAAAAGTCTCACTTTGGTGTCATGGAACCACGACCATACTGAAGTCTGTCTGTGATAAAACAAAATCATTTCTCTTGCTTCTATTTAATGGAAATCTTCTCATCCTGAAAAACAGGAGATTAATACATGTTAAGGGTGTCCTTCTCTCACACATTCTGCTCCATTCAAACCTTGAACATCCTTGCTATAACACTGCCAGCTAGAAGCAAAAGAGCCTGAAGTCAGTAATGAATGTTGTCTTCTAGTCTGTTATTTATCAATTAGTGTGAATAATCTACGTTTCTGCAAAAAATGAAACAACCTTTAGACGCATGATAAAAAGGCATAATGACAAATCCAAAATCAGGAGGACGACATGTTCCTGCTGTATCCCACATTCATACACTGCACAGGTCAAGTGCATCACTCAAAAGCATGCATGTTGTACTTCCACAACCACAAACTCACATTGGTGTAAGATCTTTATGAAATAGTCACACTTATGTGCATATGTGGGATGTGTAATGGCTGGCACTAATCTCATCATGTGTGTGTGTGGTGTTTGGCCTGTACAGGGCTCGAAGTGGGATTTAGCTGTAAGAGCACTAGCTGTTAAATTGACTTTAGCTTCCACCTATCCATCCATTTTCTTCCACTGATCCGAGGTCGGGTTATGGTGGCAGCGAGCGCAGTGGACTTGAGCGAAGGAACACTCAGTTAAAAGAAGTCAATTTATTGTGTTAGTTTGACGCAAGTTAACATCCAAACTGGCCTTTGCATTCTATGCATGCCCCATAGTTCCTGTGCTGGACTGTGCCGGACTGTGACCTGGAAGTGGCAGAGCATAAAAACATAGAAGAAAGCAAGAAAGAAACTGTACTGACATGGCAATTAGGGGTGTGAACGTGTACACGTGTAACCGGTTAGTAACTCATAACCGTTTAGGAAAAATCAATAAACGAAAACCGTTTTATTTTTTTATTTTTTTATTTTTTTATTTTATTTATTTAATTATTTTAAAATGTTTTAGAGACACGCATTCAATCATCTCTGATCAAAAACAACACATACTGTTTATTTAAAGATGAATAAAGCTACAAATGTTCCACTTTAACAACGTTACTGTGCTCACAAATGCACGTGATAAATGATCACCGGGCATTACGTCACGTAACAAGTAAGTTACTTTTGACTTGCGATGGCAGCCAAGACTACTCAGCGAAGTGCGGCGTGGAGGAGCCGCACTCCTAGGGATTGACTCTGGTTCCGTTCATTGTTTGGACGTGCCTGTGCGGGTTCTGGCTTTCCATGCCGCCCTTTCGCAGCGGCGGTAACCAGTCGACTACGACCTCAGATCAGACGAGACAACCCGCTGAATTGAAGCATATTACTAAGTGGAGTGTTAACCTTCCTGCTTCACGTTCCAGCCGTGGTCAGGGCGCACAGGGGAGACTTATTTATCTGCTCCAGGGCCGAAGTTGTAGTCCTCAACTTGGGGGCTAACCCCTGTCACTTCACTGGGGTGCAGCAAGGTGTAAACAGACACGGAGAGTCCGGCTTGTTATTTTGACGAACCGGGCCGTTTATTACGCTCTCAGAGCTTGAACTGTACTTAACATCATGACTTTCTCCTGCTTATTCTGCTCCAGTCCCCGGCATCAGAACGTACCTCTCGCACACACCTGCCGAACACACACACTCGACTAGTTCTCTCTCTCCTCACTCGCTCCCCCACCCACACACATGCGCACTGAGCCCTTCACGACAGACAGACCCTGCTGGTATAACTTCTATGTTTTCTGTGTTACTTATATGGCCTACTTTATAAAGCACAATTGTATCTGTCTGACAACTTTGAGTGGCGGCAGTGATGCAGAGGAATCTTTCTGAAAAGCGGCTGCACCCTCCATTGGTTGTATAGCGCGATTGCGGTCCACTTTTCTTTTTTTTCTTATTATTATTAATTTTTTAAAAACGGTTAACCGTGTACACGAAAAAAAATGACGTTGTGTAACCGTTTACAATTTTTTGTAACCGTTCACACCCCTAATGGCAATAGTAAGAGCAAGAACAACACATTTTTAGATAGACTGTAAGCGCGCACTCACATTGCAATCCGTACAGTGCCCAAGCATGCTTCACCCCTAAAGTCCAGTTTGTTTGATTAGTGTGAGTGCTCCGATCTGGTCTCAAACACGGTACACTTCCTTGACCCTGGCACACTTAGAAGAGGTTACAGTTCATGCACGAGCACAAACATAGGTACACAACGCTGACAGCCTTCATTATGGCGAAAAGAGTGTTCTGTCTGTATCTGACTAACATGACTCAAAATAAGCCACAAAGTCAGTAAAGTATAATAAAGATAATAAACTTTATTTATATAGCACATTTTCAAAACAAGGTTTATAAAGTGCTTTACAGGATAAAACAACAAGGTCATGTTTGAGTGTTAATCATGGGACAGAAAGCACCATCAATAAAAACAACAGTAAAGCTTACAACACGGTAATAAAACATAATGATAAAAACAATAAAAACAACAGTAAAGCATACAACACGGTAATAAAACATAATGATAAAAACAATAAAAACAACAGTAAAGCTTACAACACGGTAATAAAACATAATGATAAAAACAATAAAAACAACAGTAAAGCTTACAACACGGTAATAAAACATAATGATAAAAACAATAAAAACAACAGTAAAGCATACAACACGGTAATAAAACATAGTGATAAAAACAACAGTAAAGCATACAAAACAGTAATAAAACGTAATAATAAAAACAATAAAAACAACAGTAAAGCATACAACACAGTAATGAAACATAATAATAAAAACAATAAAAACAGATGGAGGATAAAAATAAAGGATCACAAAAAGGCTAGACTATAAAAGTGTGTTTTTAGAATTAGTATAGCTAATAGTATAGCTGTCAAGTTATCCGATGTATGGACGCAGACCTTACAGCACGTCCCTTTTATTTATTTTAGTTTTTATTTTCCAGTCCGCCTGTCTTGTAAACTAAGGACGATTCATAATCACGTAAAGCCATGCATGTGTTGTATAACAACGTTATGTACAAGAGATAACCTCAGGCCCGGTTTGTCCTGGAGCAGTGTGAGTGCAGGCCAGAGGGGGAATGGGGAGGGGGGGCAATCATGCTTAAGCATAGTACGGGACAATTTTGCCTAGTGTGAGTGCACCCTGACACAGTTTATGTTGTGTCAGCTTTAGGACTTAAGGACATTTGTACATGGATGAAAGCCAATCAAGGAATGGCGACTGTCGATTATTGATAATGATGTAATAAGTCAATGGAAGGAGGTAGTAACTGACTGAAACTGGGGGTGGCTGTGTGGCTCAGTTGGTACAGTTGACGACTCTCAACTGGAGCTCCTGCAGCCACATGTCCCAAGTGTCTTTGGGCAACACACTTAACTTATGCGTATCCCATTCATAACCCCTGAACTGTGCATGTAAACACACTGACTGCTCTGCTTCACAATAAGTGTAAGAGTGTATACCAGGGGTGTCCAAACTACGGCCCGCGGGCCAACTGCGGCCCGCAGTTTTTATTGGCCCGCAGCAAATTCTGAAAATATAATTGAATATGGCCCGTACAAGAAGCTTGAGCTCAACTCTGTTGCACTTCTCAGTTTCAACACTAGATGGAGCCAGCCACAGAAACGGTGCTTCTCCACTAAACAAAATTAAGCAAAGAAAAACTTATACCGCGAAAGTAGTCACCAGAAATGGCAGCACCGAAGAAGCGCAAAATAGCTAGTGAGTGTAGGAGATTTCAAACACGGTGGGAAAATGAATATTTCTTCAAAGAAGTCAACGGAAAGTGTGTCTGTTTGATTTGCAAGGAAGATGTTGCTGTGATGAAAGAGTATAATGTCCATCGGCACTATGAGACCAAACATCAGAGCTACACATCGTACACCGGTGCCGAACGAACACAGAAAGTCAAGCAAATGGCAGCTAGCCTGCAAGCTCAACAACAGCTTTTTTTTCGTACAAACAAAATACAGGAAAACGCCACAACAGCAAGCTATGAAGTGGCTAAACTTGTTGCCCAGCACGGCAAACCGTTCTCAGACGGCGATTTCATAAAGCAGTGCCTCATCAAAGTCACAGAAATAATGTGCCCGGAAAAAGTGCAGGATTTCAAAAATGTGAGCTTGTCCAGAAATACAGTGGTGCGGAGAATCGAGGACTTGTCAGCTAACTTGAAACTTCAGCTGAAAGACAAAGCTTGTGCTTTTGATTTTTACTCGATAGCATGCGATGAGAGCACAGATGCCACAGACATCGCGCAGCTGTTAATTTTTTTGCGGGGATTGGATGATAATTTTTCCTGTACGGAGGCGCTGCTTGATATGATGAGCCTAAAAGGCACAACGACGGGTAAAGACATTTTTGAAGCTGTGTCGGAGGCCGTTGAAAAGATGGGGCTTAAATGGGAAAAGCTCTGTGGAGTAACAACGGATGGAGCTCCGGCCATGACCGGCGAGCGCAAAGGAATGGCATCGATGGTGTGCGCCAAGGTAAAAGAGAGCGGAGGTGAGGCTGTTAGGATGCACTGTATAATCCACCAAGAAGCACTGTGTGCCAAGACTGTCAAGCTGGGCGATGTGATGAACACTGTTGTGAAAACTGTCAACATAATTCGCGCTAGAGGACTGTACCACAGAGAATTTCAAGCTTTCCTATCTGACGTGGATGCGGAATACGGGGATGTACTCTACCACTCTGATGTGCGCTGGCTCAGCCGTGGCTCTGTGCTGCAGCGGTTTTACTCGCTGAGATCAGAAATCGACCAGTTTTTGAAAGAAAAGGGCCGACCTCTTCATGAACTGAGTGACCCTCTGTGGCTGTCAGACCTGGCTTTTTTAGTTGATCTTACTCATCATCTGAATACACTGAACAAGAACCTACAAGGCAAAGAACAGCTGGTGCCTCACCTGTATGCGCACATGAAAGCCTTCTGTGTAAAGCTCCGTCTGTTTGAGACACAACTACAAAGCTTTAATGCTGCACACTTCCCTGCGCTGTCTGAAATCAAGTCTGCTATTCCAAAGGCCGACCTTTCTGCTAAAAAGGAGAAATATGTATCTCTCCTGACAGAATTCAACCAGCGTTTCCAAGATTTTTCTGTCATTGAAAAAGAAATCAAGCTGTTCTCGACCCCCTTTCTGGTGGATGCAGAAGAAGTGGAAGAGAGTCTGCAGTTAGAACTGATTGAAATGCAATGTGATGATTCTCTGAAGAGTCAACATCAGCTTCTCTCCCTCCCTGACTTCTATCAGAGTTTGGATAATGCCAAGTTTCCTCTGATGAGACGCCACGCAAAAAGAATGATGAGCCTGTTCGGCTCAACATACATATGTGAACAAACATTTTCTCTGTTAAATCATAACAAAAGCAGACTGAGAACCAGAATGACTGATAGCCATCTCTGTGAAGTCCTTTGTGTCTCAACCACCAAACTTACTCCAGACATGTCAGCCATCCTTCAATCCAAAGGACAGCATCACTGCTCCCACTGAGTGCAATGTTCTTCAGATTATAAGTGAGTTAGAAATACACACAGTATTCATGTGTTAATATGTCACCTCTAGTGTGTGGCCCGGCCCCAAATAAAAATTTTTGTATTTGGCCCTCACTAAAAAAACTTTGGACACCCCTGGTGTAAACCAACAGACTTTTCTAGTCTGACTACTCCAAGAGCTTTAACACCGCAGGTCACACCTACACATTCACACACTGATGGTAGAGACTGCTGTGTAAAGAGTCCATCAGTTTTAACTTATCCATACGTACGCCGCGCCGCTGAAGCAACTTGGGGTTAAGTGTCTTGCCCAAGGACACATCAGACAAACTATGGATCAGACCACTGGGCCATAGAAATTGCTTCAATTCAGTGAATGTACACACATTTCTCTGGGCATCGCTTTATCCTACTACTATAATACACCTGAGCACACCCAAGCATGCTCACTTACTGACTTTCACAGGAGATACCAAATGGGGATATGAATCATGTTGACACGTTGTGGGAATATGTGCCTTCATGTCATTTTAAACACAGTATGTGCTGCTAGATCAAGAATATGTCAAGGTTCTTGCATGGCTTAATGTGAGATCGGGTTGTCCTGTGCACTTAAAATCAATCAATCAATCATTATTTGTAAAGCGCCAGTTCATAACAAGTGTTATCTCAAGACGCTTTACAAAAAGAGCGTATGAGATAATATGAGTGACACTACTACACTCCAGTGTTTTATCACCAGCTGAGTGGCTGAAGATGGCCTCATAATATAACCCATCAACCAATCAAGAGTAAAATGATTGCAGACATAATTTATTAGAGCTTCACATGGGATGTGATTTCATGTTCTTCGCTGTGGTTAGCCAATGATCAACTTCTATGTTGATGTGTGTTAACAGACACAGCAGTCACTGCAGTAAATCAACAGTCACCACAGATGTTTTGACAAGCCGTCCCTTCTACCAAATCAGATTTCTTTTCATTTTTGGACTGCAGTTTGTTTGGAGTCTATTAAGCCTTTATGAATTAAATGAATGTGAATAACAGTGTTCCAACGTGTTAAAAACTGGTAAGATGAGACAATAGAATGTCTTGTTCTTTCAGCTCTTCCCAACATAATGTGAGTAAAACTTCAGAGTCATGAGACACAGAGGTCAGGAGATCTTTCAAGGTCAACAAATGTTCTAGATTAAAGTATTCCCCCCTACGAGGATAAAGTTCAGAAAAAAACAAAAAATCAACAAAGATGAGCTCTCATGATGTTTTAACACCAGTTAGCTCAAATTAGTGTAGGATCTGACCTGCACCTGCCCTGCTCAACAGCTGCCATGTCTGTAAAGTGAAACAGTGCATGCTCTATCAAACCATGTGTTCGCCCTGTAGCTACTTGTGCAAATTCCTGGCTCGCAATGTGTGAAACTGTTTCCTCAAGTTTTTTTCTTGCAGCTTTGGCATAAGTGTCTGACTTTTATTTTATGCTTTTGCAATTCTATAAAGCGTGTGCCATGATGAGAGAGGGGCTGGAGAACTTGTACCTAGACGTTGATGGTGAACAGCATTTAATAAATACCTACTTAAAAACAAAAACACAGCATGGCAATATGCCTATCCTGTAATTTGTATTTGCTAATATCCTTTCAAATTATGCACAGAGCTTGGGGATTATATAAAGAAGATATGTCACTGTGCAGCAGCTGTGGCTCAGTGGTAGATTGGTTTTCTCAGTTGAAAGCTTTGTGATTCAATCCTTAGCCCCAGCACCCATACATACATACATATATATATATATATATATATATATATATATATATACACACACACACACACACACACACACACACACACACACACACATATTGTGAAGTGTCCTTGTGCAAGACAATCACAGGCCACATAAAGAGTACTGAAATGTGTTGTTTCTAATATATTGAATGTTTGGTTGGTGTGCGTTTTATGGGTGATCAATTAAGAGTTATTGCGTGATGACAACAGGTGCAAAGATTCTGGAGTTGGTAGTATTGAAATGAGGCTTTTGCAGGTTTTACTGGTTGATGTCATGGAGAGTTTGGACAAGAGAAGCAAAATATGAACTTCAGGTCCATCGAATGAGAGGTGTAAGTGTAAGAGGCAAATAAACATATTTTTGAGCTACAGGAGTTAAATCTGAGTATCACAAAAAAAGAGATGCAATATGGGTACAAGTGGGAAAGTCATTGCTTTTAGTTAAACAAAAGGAACACCCCATGAAATCAGTAATAAAACCTTGGCAGGAGGAAGGGATGCCGTAACAGGTGCAGCTCACTTCCTGCGATGAGCAGGTAATTGGAGTACCGGCGTGTGACACCCTCAAGGCACTGGCAGAACAAGTTAGGCGCGCAATTAAACAAACACACCTTAATCAATCACATTTTTAATTGTAATTTAATTATCAAAAATAATGAATGATCCTTTTTGTATGTGGAGAATCTTCATCAGAAGGCCATCCCCACCCCACTCCTCAAATCAGCCCTGCAGGTCATTGTCCTGCACACCACACAGCTAGTCAGTGCTGACAGCCTTCATTATGGAGAAATCCAGAGTTTCATGGCCGTATTTGACTGACATGATTCAATGTAAGTCACAAAGTAGCTGTCATGTTCTCTGTGTTATTCGCCGATGTGCAGACTCGGCCGCGCTTTTCTTTTCTTTTTTTCTTTTTTTATGGCTGTGTCTCATTAAAATGACTGAAATTAAGCCGTAAAGTAGCTGTCATGTGCTATGTGTGTCCTTTTTATTTTATTTTTTTCTCGAGTCCGTCTGTTTGTAAACATGCTTCATAATAACATAAAGCGTGCATGTGTTGTATTACGATGTTATGTACAAGAGGTAATCGTGCTCAGGCCCGGTTAGTCCTGTGTAGTGTGACCGCGGGCCGTGCCGGCCGGCGGGGGAATGGCGCAGCGGCGGGGGCCAATCGTGCTTGAGTACGGCACGGTACAGATTGCCAGTGTGACCGCGCCCTTAGTGTTAGTGCTGCAAACTCCTAGAATATTTTACAACAGGACCTGAATTTGAGAACTTTTATCCCTTATGGACACTTTAGAAATATCATTTTCAATACCTGACTATAACTGTTTTATTTGATTTTAATTGCTGAAATGCAGTAATGTCAAGCTTTTACATTATTTTAGTGTATATATTTTATTGTTCTTATTGCTCGTTTATTGATTTTATTTTCTGTGGGAGCTTTATCTCATTTTGTTTAACTCGTTGTTTGTCATTTATACGTTTTCTCTCATTGTGAATGAGGGTCGCCCTCAATGATCTTTCCTTGAACTTTAATAAAGGTTGAAAATTAGTTTTTTCTCTTTTTAAATTGGTAGCTCTGAATCAATCGACCACTTAGGGCGAGCTTGCACATAACTTAAACCACAGCAACAAGAATAGTCTGGTTGCTTGGCAACAGTCAAATTCCACACTAGCCATTTTTTACAGAAGAAATTAACATGTTTACAGCCTGGTTCAAAAAAACAAAAACCGTAAAGTCTGGTGTATAAGACTGACTTTCTTTTTCATCTTAGAAGTTGTCTGCGTCTTATTCACCTGTGCAACAAATACATCAGTATAAAATGCAGACACATGCACGCTGTCATTACCATGGGTGCAGTAGCCACCATCACTGCGCGCGACCTGGTGTGATTAAAAATACATCCCCATTCATTGTGTATTGATAGCTGTTTGCACGCTATGCTGGGAAAGACAGCGAGAGTGACCAGTCTGGCTGCACAACTTTTTCACGTCTTAAAAACATGCTGCAAACTCAGAGAGGGTGCACATTACCCATGCACAAGATAAATAACAAACACACTGATTTTAAGATAGATAACAGCTGCATATTACAGCCGAGAGAATTACTCCCATGATTCCCCGCCAGCCTCGACGTCATCTTGTGTTATTGTTTTGATTGAGAGCCCCCTGGTGGTGATGTTTACATATATGTTTTAGGGACTATAAAGGGCTCACTCACTAGGTAATCCGTACCATGCCTAAGAGCGCTTCACCCCTAAAGTCCAATTTGTTTCACTAGTGTAAGTGCTCCGATCCATGGTCAAGCACGGTACACTTCCTTGCCCACACTTTGAAGAGGTGTGCTTCAGCACGGTACAGTTAATGCTCGAGCATTAGCACAGGGACACAACGAGGACAGCCTATATCGAGAAATCTTTAGTGTCCCAAACCTCTCATGAGTAACAATAATCACCTTTTTTTTTTAAATATTAGAGACAAAGGGCTGTAATCAAAGTGTTCCTGAAGGAAGCCTTTTCTCAAACCTGAACATCTTGGACAGAGTACTAGATAAATCTCCCTTTGGGGATAATAAAGTATATCTTATTTTATTATCTTAATATCATCAGAGCACTGTACACTAGACTTTATTTTTGTTTAAATCCTTCAAAGAGAAACAGTTTATTACAATTACTTTAATACTTCTACACATTTTTATTTTATAAACCTAATTACATGATATTTGAGACATTATGAAACTCCATTCATGTGATTACATTTTGTCCTTGCATAATACCTGCTGTCATCCCCGGAGCTGTAATCCTCACTAATCCACCCTTTAAGCATTCTGTGAGGCTGACAAGGACACAGCATCTTGATCCTCACCACAGAAATAATGAATGAAACAGAAGTCCTTTCTTAGCTATTCCTAAGCTGGCTGGTATATCTTAAATCATTTTTTCAGCTCATTGGTCATTTTAAAATCGCCCTGCGAGGGTGAAAGATGGGGCAGAGAATAACCCCCCCATGTCCGGAAGTTTACTTAACAAGCAAGACCAGACACCAGACAAGGATCAACAAAGGTCAAATACATTAACATTATGAATATTCTCCATTATTGAAAGTGTTTCTGGACCTGTGAGAACTAAAAATGACGAGGTCATTCAGCTGACTGATTCAATGTGTGTCCATCTAACACTCTGCTCTGGAGCAATCGCTCTCTACTTCCTGGATACTCATGGTTTTAAACCAGTTTTATTTTTTTAACTAAGTCAATTGTTATTTAATTGGAGGCCCTGAAAGAAAAGGTAACCAGCCTGGGTTGCACTTCTAGTGGCAAGACACTTTTGTGAGAGAACAAAAGAACAGACTTCTCGTCATCCTGACATCACAGATTGTGTTAACTTGATTTGAATATTACTGCCTTTTAACGGACATTACTGCCCAGAACACTGACAGTGGGTGCATCTGGATTGCAAAGTGCCTACACAATCTTTCAGAAGTCAGTCTCTACTATCTGTGCTGTATACTTTTAGTATCTTCTGTTCACTAGGCGATCACAGTAGACAGATATTTATTCATACTTCTGATTCATTCAGTGTGGAAGGGGCGTCATTTGAAAGGTGCATCCATCCTCGTTTTTTTTTTAAATTTTTTTTTTTTAGCTTTATTCAAGAAGAGTAATACACATACACAGTCAGGTAAATAAAAAACAATATCACAATGTAAATAAAGTAAAAGGCAGATTAAATAACTAAATAACATACAGTAGCCTACATAAAGAAAAGTACAAATGAAAGACAGTAATATACAGAATATAAAGTAAAATAATCGAATAAAGACGCATTTAAATAGTGAAATCATTATTTAAATAGAGGGGGAAAGGTTTTATAATAATGCAGACATTTGTTATATTTTCTGTTGTTAATTAAAAGTAGCGATTTCAGTCGGGACTTTAACTCTAGATTAAAAATGGATTTTATTAATCCATGCTCGTTTGTTTTGATTTGGAGGCGCTCATGAAGTGGCAATTACGTTTAATTTTGCACAGCATTGTGGGTGGTAAAATAAAATTAATTTTCTGAAAGGATGTATCCGATCCATACTGCATAAAACCCAGACGTTAGTATCCATGCTGAAATGTCTACTGAAAATGTCTACTGAATGACCACGAGGGTTCAGACTACTGAAAAGTAAGCGCGCCATAATGAACTGTGTCTGTTCAGAAAGGACCAGAGACTGCAGACAGTGATCTTGATACTCGTTAGCTAACATTAACTAGCAGGTGTTAGCTATTTAGCACTCACTTGTGCTTTGGTGAGGAAGAATTTCTTGCCCTTCACTTCCCAAACAGCATCAATAAATATAAATAAACATCACAGAATCTTTCTTTCTCTGTCTTGCTGCTGCAATGCCCGAATTTCCCCTCTGGGGATCAATAAAGTATTATCTTATCCTATTATCCTATCTTAGAATAGAAGTTCTTGCTGTTTTTAGGGATATATATGTAGAATGTCCTGTGTGCTGTATGAGAGTCACAAGTGTCCCAAACTTTCATTTTATCTTCATATCTCATATCTGTTTTTCTGTGGTTGTTAGGTGATGTAAACGTGCATCTAATTGAAGAGAACATGTACTAGCTCCTGTTGTTGCACAGAGTGTTCAAAGATGGACGCCACCTTCCTGAACTCTTTTTGCCCTCCCAGCCTCGGGCTGCTCACGTGACTGGAAGCTATGAAGAAATCCACTGGACCAACTTTTCTGACAATTACGACTAATGTCTGGAAACAGACGGTCCTTGTTTCAGTGACATTTACCGGGCATATTGATGATTTTCATTTCCTGGAGCAGTCATTCCGGCCGCTCCTGCACATGCGTCATGGTATTCCCTCAGACTCCGGCATGTCTTCATAAGTTTGACTCAAATTAAAGGCTATAAACCATCAATCTGAAACATTCATCAGCTTTATAAAGGTTATAAGAATACATTCTGTACAGGAAAGGGCAAAGAGGTGTGTGATCAACTTAGTCATTATTTTATTTGTATGAACAGGGGCGATTCTAGGGTCTGTTAGCAAAGGTTCATTGGGGGCCCCTTCCCATGAATTTTCCTCTTTCTTTTTCCACCCCCAGACGGATAACTCCTCTTCATTTTCCTTCATTGACAAATTTTGCTTTTCAAAGGAATAATGCTGTAACACTTAGCATTGGGAGTGAGTGCTGTCAGACGGGGCCCCCATAGGCAGATTTTGGCCTGTTGTTGCAAAATTTGCACAATTTGAGGCAATGCTGATGGTTTTCAAAGTTTGTCCGCCGTTGGGGCCCCCCTACTGGTCTGGGGCCCCAAGCAGTTGCCTGCCTTGCCTGTTGACAAGCAGCGCCTCTGTGTATGAATCACTCTTCAGTTAACAGGCTGTTAGCCACACCTTTACACAGCCTTAGATTTATCAGAAAACCGAGAGAAAAGGGCGATATATCTCCCGTAACGTCATGTTTTTGATTTGCTGAAAGCCAACATGGAAGAGTTTTCTAAACCCTTTTGCCATGTCCAGGATGCTTTTGGATAATATCTAAGTTACTGGGGCTAGGTTTGTCTGAAATCGGTCTCACCACCAATTTCCACATATTCTGTGCGGCGCGGTCTGGCGCATTCCACCAGCACCACTACACTCTGCTCCGTTTCAAATAGTTAGTCTATTTTCAACAGAGTGCGCTGCAGGCATGAGTCAAGCTGGATAGAATATAACAACCTGGAGAGGAAGTCAGATAAGGAAACTGGTCAATTTTAAAATAAAACACAATATACAGATTCACGATCGTATATTCCATCACTTCATCAACATGACGTCAAAACAGAATGAACAACAAATCGTCCTCAGAAATACAAAGCAACATGTTGTTCTCTTTATTCCTGCATGATCCTGTAGTTCTAATGTGATGTGTGTACAGATGATCTATGGCTGCGTTCGCTCATGTTCTAGAAATGGATCCAGTCTGGAACAAAACTGTGGTGCGGTGGGGATTTGGGGTTAGAAGCTGGACTAAATCAAGCCAGTGACACAGAGAGAGAGTGACATCATCAATGAATCAATCATTGTTTGTATCGCCCCAATTCATAACAAGTGTTATCTCGAGGGGCGGTAGAAGACTTTACTAATGGTAAGAAAAATAGGATAGGGGAGATGTGATAATATGCAGGATGGATTTCTCCTTTGATATCTCTCGTTCCTGTTGTCCACGCTTCCTCACCGCTGAGGTCGAAGTCGGAGCAGGCCGTGCATGAATGAGGACGACAGAGGTTGTGGGGACGACTCAGTCTGGGGAGAAAAATCACCGGCGATCTGATAATGTTTCATTTAGTAACACATCATACTTTGTAAAGTGACTTTATACCTGCCCCAGATAACAAGTCTGAAGAGTGAGGACCACGTGCCCTTGAATATGAATCCTTCATTAGTGACAGGTGAACTTTCCTGTCCTGCTCCTCACCTGAGAGCTTATGAATAACATAATATAAATGTTAAGGAACAAAGATCCACTTCATGTATCATGAATACATGAATGCTCAGCTTCCTGAAGTCAAGGACAGGGCGGGATAATGGTGTTGTAGTTTTATCTGTCTAGACTTAATTCATAAAAGGAAAAGGTTCATTGAGCGTTCACAACCGTTGTTGTCAGTCCGGTGTTATTGGCTATAAGCAATATATTAATGTTGTTCTGAGGAAATATGTCCCCTCTTGTTGTTTCACATTGTTTACTTAATGGATATGTCAGATACCAGTCATCGTGCCTTTTTAGCTCCTCAGTCAAGTTTCTGATTGATGGATTTTTGGCAGCAGGTAAAAGACCCAACATGAACCCATCATGAGCACTAAGCAACAATTAGCAAAGCTACAGCGGCAAGAAAAAACATCCTTTGTTTGCATAAAAGGTGATTGTGCCCTTACTTTGAAATCTGTCAAAAACTTTGAAAGTTTGAAAGTTTGTCCTATATACTACATACTGCGTTCAACAGTGGTATATATTATGACTGCCAGTCGCTGGTCATTCTGCAGTAAACCTGGTTCAGCTAAGCTGCTCCGGTCTTGGAATGAGGACGTAAACAACAGCCCAGCTGACGACAAACACTAGGACTGTGTAGCGTCCACTGACAGTCTGAAGAAATCTGACAAGATTAGATTTTCATGATTTAGAGAATCAACACAGATAAGTGGTGCTATCTTTGTGTGGTTTGGTCTGAGTGTGATTATTTACCCTGTTACGATGGATGTTGCTGTCTGACCTGCAGGCGCTTTGCATTGTGGGAAACAGTACTCGAGGGAGACTGGTCTGACGCATACTGAACACATCTGAATCTCTGGCTCTTTCCAAGAAGCCACAATTCAGTATGCAGTGAGTACTTTCCAGTAGACTGAACCCTCATGGTCATTCAGTGGGCATTGTTTGGGTCCACCTCAGTAGAGGGTTTTGTGAAGTATAGTTTGGATGCATCCTTTCAGGAAATTAGTTGAATTTAAACACCCTCAATGCTGTGAGAAACGAAATGTAAAACGTTTCTTTGCAATAGCCTCCAAATCAAAACATACCAGGATGAAATAATTTTAAAAAACGAGGATGGATGTGGCTGGTTCGGGTATCGCGTCTCAAAAATGTTGTTAAACTGTTTAAAGTTTTGTATTATTTACTGAGCCATCGTGCAAATCACATCTGAGTTAGAGTGTGAATAACATGAGGCAGGCTAACGACGCTTCTTCCACACTGAATGAGTCAGACGAAGTAGGAACAGATATCGGCCTACTGAACAGTAGGATGTCTACTGTCAGATTTTGTAGGCACTTTGCAATTTGGAAGCACCCAGTATATTTGTTTACATGCATACATACATTTTAGCCAAATCAGTACTTCTAGTATAGTAGGCGGTTTAGAAACCATCCAGAGCATGGTGACATCTGTATTAGTCCCGGAGCCAGGTCCCTCCCTCAGGATGTTTTCTGCTACCTTTTTTTCACTTTGATTTTTAGTTAGCCCATACCTTAGGCCATCATGCGTTGATAACGACTGGCACTTTTTTCGAACATTAGCGATTGTGAAGGTTCTTTAGTAGGCACATAAATTAAATCTATCATCCCAAAAAAGGGCATAATCTGACCCCTTTAAAGGTGGGAGTGGCGGAAGCATTTATTAAAGGAACAATATGTAACACTGACATCTAGTGTTTTGAATGAAAACATTGTAGAGAGCTGTCTCCATGTGGTGGACACTGATGCTTCAGTGTTTAGCCAGCTCTCCATTTTTCCAAAATCATCTCCAATATTGATCCTAGTTTAAGCACTTTTCTGCTCGTGGAGCTTATTAGAAACTTGCCCGCTTCCATCGCTGCAACACCTGTTGGTTTGACCTGATAATGTTACGACCAGTGAGTTTCGGACCCAGATGCAGGACACATAAACAGAGGGGTTGATTGGTAATGAGGTTTATTGTGGCAAATGGAGATGAAGATGGGTTGAAGATTCCGGAAGTTAGCAGAGTGAAGGGGACGAAGACTGACCAGACCAGAGTAGGGGTGTGAGTGTGGCTGAGCAGTTCTGAGTCCAGAGAGCAGGTTGAGGCAGATGGCTGAGCAGGAAGGCAGGTGGGTGAATGGTGATCCTGAAGCAAAGGAAAAACAGGGTGAGACTCAAAAAGCCAAAACAAGCACACAAGATTAATTTCAAAGGTTTTTTCAAAATCTTAATTTAGCCTGAGCCGTAGTCTACCGCAGTAGTTGAAACAACGATCTGGCGATGAGTGGATGGAGAGCCGGGGTATATATACTGCTGAGTTGATGAGGAGATGGAGAGCTGGTGTGCAGGTGAGAGCAGGTAAAAGGAATGAACCTCAATCAGGAGGGAGCCAGAATGAGAGAGCCATGACAGATAACTGCTCTCATATCTGGCAAACCGAGGGGCGTCCAAAACGGCCTTAAAAGCGTCTACCTTCTCTGATCCAAACAAATCCAGAGCATTCAGGACCAGAATCCAAAGTTAGGAGGACATACTGGCTGCTGCATTGTTGTCAGAGAAGCTTCAACATAGCATGTTTCATTAATGTCTGACCTTATTTTAAGGTCACTTTATCATTTCAGTCTCTACACATCTTACAGATTTGACCTTCAAGTTCAGCTTTCCTCTTGTTTTGAGGAAAACAAAGTTGAAGAGACAAGTTCAAATCCTAGATTTTAAATATTAATTCCACTTAAACGTATAATAGAGGAAGTCACTATTACCAGGCTTTACAAGCCAAAGGGAAAACAAAATAAAGCCTGGTTTGTCTGAAAGCTTCTTTGGTGTTTTTTCGGTGACTCAGAATGTGTAAACACTATTAAGCCTCTGACCATGTGAGCAGCCGGGTGGATTTGTGTGTACATGCCCTTCTGGCTTTTCCATGATTCCAAGAAAACATTTAGCTCATCCGGTCTTGAAGAATCTTGCCTTTAGAAATGTTGATGTTTATCTCTTTATATCACTTTGGCTCGGCCTGTTAAATGTGAGCCCACATCGGAACCTCACAACAATAAAAAGGATTCACTGTGCAGTAAACTAGTGATGATTTAGTTTCTCTTCATTATCTGTGAAACGTTGAAGAATAAGTAAGTAAGTGAGTCATATACAATCTGTTTGTTTGCTTTCAGCAGGATTTCTTCAACAGCTCTGGGTTAATATCACCAATAAGCAGTCCTTTTCAGTCAGTTTTCTTTATGTTGTTCTGTTCTGAGGCCCTCGTCACAAGTTGTCACGTGTTCCTGTCTTATATTCTGGGAGACAGACACGCTGCGAATAGAGAAAGCGGCTTTTGTCATCGACACTACACGACACTCACACCAGGTTTTTCTGCAAACTGCGTCTTATTTCATTTGAAGGAGAGAAAACCTCATCACAACAGACTGTGGGTCAATATTAACCTTCACTGTCTGTCTTTCCTTTGTCAACTATTTCAAGTGAATGAAATCGTAAACAAATAAATATAAGGCTTTTTTAAAAACTTATATTGTAAGTCTGTAAAGTTCTCCATTGTGCAGCAGAGTATTCTTCCATAAACAATGACACGTCCCTGCAGAAAACTGAAAATATTGAAAGTCATTTTATTGCACTGCATTGTGTCAGTTTTGTTTGATATAGTCGTCACCTGAATATAAATCATTCATGTGAAGAGACAATCAATTACTCCACGTTTAAAGGAAGAATGTGTGACTTTTTGATCCAGTAGTAGCACCATTGAGCACCAGCATGAAACCAAAACAAACTGCTGTTTGGCCACGCCTCCTCCATCCTGAAGCCACCGCTCTCCTTCAGTGTCACACCTCCAACCCCCCTCCACTCGGAACACACCATAATTAAACACCATTAAGGGTAAGCGGCGGACAAATTTTTTCTTGGCTGGAGCAATCACCTGTGGCTGCATTGTTGTGTTAGCATGCTAATGTTAGCGCTCTTTAGTTAGCTCGTAGCTTCACGTTGCATGTAAGTTGACACAGAATGAGCGTGATCTAAAAACTCTGACGTAACATTGAAATAAACAGTGAGTATGTTCTTCTTCATTTCTCAAGTCCTTGACCTCTGACAACAACACAGCCAGTGAGACTCAAGCTTCTCACTCATTGTAGACAGTCATGACTCAGAGACACATTTACACAGGATAGACTCAATTTCTGATTTATTTATGTGTCAAAGTCCCTCATTCTTCCTTTAACTTGAAATATGGCTGAGTGAAATCTTTTCAAAAACAATAACTACAGAAATGTTTTTATTAAAATAATAATGAAAGAAGTTATTTCAGGGAAGAAAATTGATGAGGAGGAAAACAGATGATGTCAGCTGTGTGATGAGACACGACTGTAGAAAGTCTCATTTGATGACGGGTTGGAGCATGACTTGAGGATTTCCTCCGCTTGCAAGGGAATAGACCTCTTATTGTTCAACTGCAAATCTAGCGTTTAACATTTGCAATGTAACTGATTCTACATGTAAACATGTTGACTGAGAGAGGGTGTGTTTAAAGTTTGTACATGCAGAGTCAAAAGTGTCCATTTGGTGCTTTGTTGCTTGGAAACAGGGTTACCATTTCTAGCTAAACCTGAAAGCCAAGTGAATGATCATGGATGTTCTTGTGCCGCAGATATGAAGTCAGCCCGATTAAAAGAAAGACACAGTGATATTAATATTCTTATTTAACTGGCTTCTTTTACATTGACAAACCATGTTGGCCAGCACTTTGCTTAAAACGTCTGCGACGACAGCTCTGTGTGTGTGTGTGTGTGCATGCACTTTTGTGCTCCTCAAGCTGTGAATGGATGCAAAAAAAATAGTAGGATTTTGTGTTTGCACGCTGTAAGAAGCCTTCAAAGGAGTAATGATGGCAGAACTTTGTTATGGCCAACGCAGTCAGGAAATGGCTTGTGTGTCTCCTGCTTGTAAATAAGTAAAGGCAACAGGCGACAAGTTTTTGTTTTTGTTTTTGTTTTGTTTTTTTTGGGGGGGGGGGCTGTCAAGGTTGTTGGACAAGAAAAATTAAGCTGAGCATGAATCTTAGAGGAGGCATATTGTATAATGTTGGCACAGAAGGCGGCTGAGTGCAATGAGATTGAGACTAGAGCGCAGGAAATCTGTGCAAGCAACATAATACTGAGCGAGAGCAGCAGATCTAATCTTTTAAAGATTGTGATTTGGAACCTCTGATTTCAAATGATTTTGTCCCTGATGTTTGTCATTACTTCAATGGACACATTTTGTATAAAGTTGTATCAAACTTATTGTCCTAAAATGTGTTTTTTTTCTGTTCTCCTGTTCCCTCTTTCTTCAACTCACTCTTTAACCTTCCAATTCATTGTCCATGTCATTTGATCTCTCATCCTCCTCCTCTTCTTCATCGCTTCTCTTTCCTTTGCTTTTTTTTTTTTTTTATCTTTGCAGTGACAGGAAAGCCCTTTTTCGTCGTGTCTAGTTTCTCCCACCGCTGGTTGTTTGGCTGGGAGGGTTGTCGTTTCTACGGTTGGGCAGGTTTCTTCTTTGGCTGTGGGAGCCTCATCACCATGACTGTGGTCAGTCTGGACCGATACCTCAAGATCTGCCATCTCAGCTACGGTATGTTAGAACAGTCTCTCCTGAACATATGAGCCAACTATCAATCTTATTATAACATGAAATGTACTAGGATAAGAAAAAAAGCCCAGATAACTTTTATATTTATTGGAGGACAGATATGTGTAGTGATTTTTCTCTTAGATAATTTCATAAAGTTCTACTTTTGGCTTGTAATGAGACAAGACCCTATTCTTGTGTTATGATCTGCTCTGATAAATATGAGAAGACTAACAGTGCACACAGAGAGGGACTTCTCACTAAGGCAGTATTAACTCAGCACAATGCAGGAGATGGGACGCTTCAAAGACTCATCAGTTAAATTATAATAGTCCGACATGGTTAGTTTCTCACACCTTCATTTAACATCTGTGTTGCTCCCTTTATACATTGTTTCACCACATCTGGCAATACAGAAACACAACCACATCAACTTGGTGTGAGTGCATCTTCTAAGTCATCTCAGTCTACTTGATGACATGTGATCTCTTGCTTCCTAAGGACCTTAAGGGTGCCCTAAAGTACCCGTGTGAGCCTTACCCATATCAACCACAATGCTTTAGTACTTGATTAAACTGTGTATCAGAACACGGCTAAAAACAAACAGGACATTCATGCAGAAAACAGTCACTCCCCAATGAAGCCCTCTGTTGATGGTTTTTCCTCTTATTCATCTTCTTTAAGGGCTTACTCACACATAGGCCCAGTTGCCCTGTACTGTGGTGAAGCACGACCCCCTGCCCCCACTGGCCTGCACTCACACTGCTCCAGGACTGACCAGTAGTTTAGTCCACTGTAGTTTACAAGACTGTGTGGAAAAACTGGAAGAAGAGAAGTTAAATAAAGAGTCAGCTGGAGCCTGGCCTATCTCAGAACAAAACTACCTGTAGGTTGTACCTGGCTCTTAAAAGGAATGAGGGCTGGCACTCAACATGGTTTGATTCATAATACACCCAAAACGCACCAAGTTTAAACAAGCGACTCTTTGCACCCTGCACTTCACTTAGCATCCAGATCGTGTGCCACTGAACTGGCATAATGTTCACTACGCACCATGCACTGTGCAAGACTGTGCACTAAAATCATTAAAATAAGAAAATTCAGATGTGTTCTGCACTGGCAGACTCAAAAAAAAAAAGAAAAAAAAAAGAAGGGTGGTTGAGTCCGTGTACAAACATTGGTCATCAGTCATTTTAGTCAGATACAGCGAAAACACCACACAGGGGTTTCTTGATAATGGAAGTTTTGGGCCGATTATACTTCATTTCCACGTTGTGTTCCCCTGCATGTGCTCTTGAATGAGCGACTGAGCTGGAGCCCACCTCTTCCATCAGTGCCAGGGCCGAAGAAGTGCACTCACACTGGTCATACGACCTGGACTTTTGGGGGTCAAATGTGCTTTTGCACGGTACGGATGGCCTAGTGTGAGTGAACCTGTTGAAGTCCCCCTGATGAAGCAAACACTATGTTTAAGAGATCATCCATGTGAACTATTGTGTTGTGAAACCAGAATAATACCATTGTTTATTATTTCTCACAATTTTAGGATCATGGCTAAAACGGCATCACGCCTTCCTGTGCCTGGCCTTTGTGTGGGCGTATGCAGCCTTCTGGGCCACCATGCCCCTGGTCGGTTGGGGGAACTATGCGCCGGAACCCTTTGGGACCTCCTGCACGTTGGACTGGTGGCTCGCACAGGCCTCCGTGTCAGGCCAGACCTTTGTCATGGCCATCCTGTTCTTCTGCCTCGTCCTCCCGACAGTGATCATCGTCTTCTCATACGTCATGATCATCTTCAAGGTCAAGTCGTCAGCAAAGGAGATTTCAAACTTTGACGCTCGCATCAGGAACAGCCACGAGCTTGAGATCAAACTCACAAAGGTGGGTAAGAGATGGGAGGGAAGGCTTGGGAGAGCAATTGAGCAGGGGGGGGCAAAACGACCGATATTTCAGAACTGGAGAGCAAACTATAATCTGGATTTTTGTTTTGTATCATCTCCCAGGTGGCAATGCTGATCTGTGCAGGCTTCTTGATAGCCTGGATCCCATATGCAGTGGTGTCAGTGGTGTCGGCGTTCGGTGAGCCAGACTCAGTGCCCATTTCTTTGTCTGTCATTCCCACACTGCTGGCCAAGTCCTCAGCCATGTACAACCCTATCATCTACCAGGTCGTGGACATGAAAAACTCCTGCGCAAAATCCTCCTGTTTTCAGGCCCTGAAGAAACGCAGGCACTTTAGAAAGTCAAGGTAACATACAGCTTGTTTTTTTAGAATGTTGTCCTGGTGAAACTGCTGATGAGGCTCGGTGAAAGTTTCAATGAGTTTGTGCTGATTGGACTGTTTCATTCATGTTTCATAAACACCAGGAGCTTAGCTAAAGGCTAACTTGAAACATTTAAAACTTTTAATTTAGCCAGAAAGAGATTGTCAGTTCACCGTTGTCAACCCCTCCTTCCACTCAACAATCTGCAGTCCAGCTCCGGTCTGATACCCCCAACATCATCCCCTCATCCTCAATCCCCCTCATCCTTGACATCTATCAGACGACTACACACACACACCTACCCATCCACAGACACCTATTCATACCCCCTCCCCCCCCCCTCATTCTTACCAGCCACCCTCTTGAAGGCCTTCAAATAAGGAGAGATTATTCCTTCCTTTCCTTCTTTTTTGTTTTTTTCTGTTTTGGTCTTTTTATAATGTTTCTGTTCATTTGTTGAATTACTGCTCAACTCTCTGCACTGTCCTCCCTCTATATGTTTTGCAAATTTTCACCTTTTTCACAAACATTTATTGAGGTGTGGGCATATTCAGGCTAATATGTCTGAATATGCTAATTTCAGTCACGGCTCCTCCTATAATGTTTTATATTGTGTAAAACAAGATTCACAGGTAATGCCACAGTTTGCTTTAAAATTCCTTGATTTCAATGTTTCTCTCTGAATAATTATGAATTAAGAATGTTTAAGCCTTAAAACGTTTTTGTTTGTAATAAAAGAGCCACCATTTTGGAACATGATGGCCGACTGATGACCCAATTCATTCTTATGTATGTAATGTTTTATTTTGCACTTAGGTACAGTAAGATCCAAAGTTACCCCAGTACAGGTACAGTACAGGTACTGGTGCCAGCTCTTCGTCAGAGGGTCCCGGTACTAATCCTTTGCCGGTCATGGCCAAATGGTAACTGTTTAAGGCGGTGGTGAGGAGACACGCCTAGCTTCTAACCGCCTTCATCCAGACGCCTACCCTGCTTCCTCTGATACAGCATCTGATCAATCAAAAGATTGAGTCCAAACATGATGGCTTCATTACTGTAAAAATGTACATATCAGACGCAGTGGACTGAGTCCAAAAATGTGCTAATCTGACAGCTCGGCAGCCGCCTACATCGCCCTCTGCCAACAAATGAAAAATGGCACCCAATCATTGTGTACTGCAAGCGTGGATACGAAGCAGCACAGAGCAGGCTGGTGGGACATCTTTTCTCCCTCAGTGAGGTCATAATCATGCTGTTCTGATCTGTTCAGTAAATAAACCTTCTGGAGTGCTGTTTTGATTGAAAAGACTCCTGAAAAGCAGAGGAGGAAAACTCTGTGACACTATGCAAACTGTTAGCATGCTATGGGACCATACATACAAACTAACTAGTGCAGGACTCTAAACTCTTTGCCTTCAGGCCAGTTAGAAGCCTTTGATAGATTACAGCTGTCCCAAACTCTTTTCCCTCCAAATTCACATTAAAGACACTTTATGTTCATGAGCTCTGGTCTTGTGTTTCCTGTTTTATTGTGTCTCCTCTACCCTCCCCACAATACACAAACCGTCCTTAAGCTATTCATATTCTGAGAAAAATACAATTAATCGTTTAACCGAGGGCAGTCGTAAATGTTGCTCAGTTGGAAATGCTGCCTCTCGTGTTGCCATGGCAATTTTCCAGTTTCACTCTGTTTGACGATAAGAGAAGAAATGTGTCCAACTGGTTTTAAGGATTAAATCAATCTAAACACTTTAATAATTAAAGAGAGAAACATTGAAATCAAGGAATTTTAGAGGAAACTGTGTCACCCCCTCTGCTCAGAACTTGTGGATCTTGTTTTACACGATATATAAAACATTATAGGAGGAGGACTTTTTTTCTGTCTTATGTCTTTGTTATTTTCTCCAAAGTACAGTTGTCATTTCCTTGCAGCCCTCATGTTGTGTAAATAGCAAATTAACCACCTTCGCCCCAAAGGATGTGTTAGGGCTCATAGTGAGGTTGATATCATTTAAATGTGTCAGTCAGTTTTTGCCTCAGAATAAGGGGGCGGCTGCTTGTAGAGTCGGTCCTCTCTCAACAGCAAGGACGAGGGTTCGATCCCCAGCGCATGCAGCAACATGTCTGATGTGTCAGCCTCTACCATCAGTGTGTGAATGTGTCGGTGTGACTAGAAAAGAAATATATAAGCTCAAGTTCACTTTCCAAACTCTTTTAATAGATAGAAAGATACTTTATTGATTGATCAAATTATATTCAAATGTTCAAATGTAAGAATTCAAACATTTTTGGGTGGCTGTGGCTCAGTTGGTAGAGTCGGTCGTCTTAACTGGAAGGTCCAGGGTTCGATCCCCAGATCCTGCCACAACATGTCCGATGTGTCCTTGGGCAAGACACTTCTCCCCAAGTTGCTCCTGCTGTGTATGAATGGATTAGTTACTTCTGATGGACTCTTTACACAGCAGCCTCTACCATCAGTGTGTGAATGTGTAGGTGTGAAGAGGACTATTGAAACAGTACAATGAGTGATTTCAAGAGCAACTAATCTCATGTCACTGTGTGTGTGTGTGTGTGTGTGTGTGTGTGTGTGTGTGTGTGTGTGTGTGTGTGTGTGTGTGTGTGTGTAAATATTTGATGATCTTTGTGTGTTTTCTGCTCATCTCATTAATGACCTGCTGTGTCTCTGTCCATGCAGGTTCTACACTATCTCTGGATCCTTGAAGGACTCTCCAGCAGCCATAGAAACTCATATTGAGTTGTGACACTTTAGACTGGCTGACCCCCCCTGTTCCTCCTTCTGGACAGTTGGCCTTGTTTCCTTGCCCTCTTCACTTCCCTAACCACATGCTGCCTGTCACCACCTACAGCATCATTAACCTTTCATTCTCATTGCCAGTGGTTCTGCAGTAATGCTGCTTTGTTTTCCCCACCCACGCTGGATCTCTGTGTGCTTCCTCCCTGGAAACACATCTTTCCCAAGACAGTGTTCCTCAATCTGTGGGCGTTGCATTGTCCTAGCAGTGGTTAAAACATACATAAGTGATGTGTTGTGTGAGCTTCTTGATATCATGTATTCATTATTTTGTACACCCCTGTCTTTCAATATTATACAAAGCACAAAACATGTAACCGACTAGCTATAAGCACAGTGAAGTTTTCATCACACACCCCCGTTACTCAGGTTTTGAAAAGTTGAGTCGTTTCCAACCAAAGTCTGGTCAAGTTGTATAAATATGAATCTTGATAACACTGAAATGGCTCCAGAAGTGTCAAATATTGAATTTATTTTACACTATGTTTCTAGAAAACTGAACTGCAAAATATAATGTAAAGAAGAAAAAAAAACAAGCTGATGTTGAATCAGGATGGAGTAGAAGTGAGCTCAGAGTTGTATTTTTGTTATTTGTACAGGATGTTGTCTTTTGTACTCCTCAACTGTAAACTGTACATACATTTTCAAAAGGCAATGAAGCACATCAGCAAATGTTCTCTGCACACACAGGTAGACATTATGTGGTGACTGATGTCAAGACTAAGGCCCCGTGTCCATCTAGTGTTTTTCTCTTTTTTTCATTTGTTTTCAATGAGTAGAGAGCGGCCGCCTGGAAAAAGAAAGCAGCGCCCAGCATCTTTTCTATCAAGCGCTTCCAAGCCCTTTGGCTGCTCCGAGCGCTAAAGTTAAAAAAAATTGATCTACTGGCTGGAAGGGAGTGGCATTGATTACCTGCTGACACACAGGGACTCTCTTGAGAGGTCAGAAAGTTGACCTTTGAAGGGTCAGCTGGAACGAAGATGTTGAGGCCTGAAGTTAGAAGAAAGAAGAAGCTTGTAGCATCACTGCTGGCAAACAAGAATGAAGGTCTAACACTTGTCAAGGTCCCAGGTGGAAGTCCTTTGTTATATGAAGTGGTTCAGATTAACCTGTGTTAATTCTTGTCTGAAGAATTGTTGGTGTGTGATTATCATCGCTGGGAAACCTGAGCACGCAAAGCACTTATGTTGAGTGTGATTCACAAAGTATAAAAGCGCTGACACTTGTCTTGCTCGGTGTGGAAAGAAGCTGTCTTTACCTTTACTCTGCATGAGGCAGCGCTGGCATGCTGATGCTGCACTATTTTAAATTTAAAAAAGGTAGGCCAGGAGGGAAGGGAAACTTTGTCAAGGTTATACTGAGGCCAGACTGGATGTGATTTGAGTCCAACAGAAGTTGTGTCCTGGTCAGAGAACAGTTTGCTAGTGACATCTCTCTAAATTCTGCAGCGTAATTACCATCTAGTCTCAACAGAAGGTCATTTTTTCACACTTTCTACAAATGAAATACACCAACAACTTAATACAGATCTGCAGCTTTTAATGTAAAAATCTCAAAAACATACATTTCCAATAAGTGTTGTTGAAGTTGCCCTTCTACCAACATAATGGTAATTTCCTGCACATATAATAACTATAACAATTGGAAGGCTTTCTTTGAAACAATGCAAACAAAACATATCTCTGAGTTTAAAACAGACGACTGAAAATGTAAGACTTGCAAAAGATTTATGACTGACATGAAGTCAACTTGAATTGAAGTCAGTGAACGCAGGACAGAATGCGTCTCCCTCTATCCCGCGTTCAAAGCCCAACACATGTCTGGTTCTGCTCAAGGTTTCTGCCTCTTGAAAGGACATTTTTCTCGCCGCTGTAACTTCGCTAAATGTTGATAGTGGCGTACTCATGATGTAGATAATAAAACAAAGAGTACCATCTAGACTGCCTTTTTGTAAAGTGTCTTGAGAAAACATTTGTGATGAGTTAGCACTATTGAAATGAAGATGGATTGATTTCCCCTTCTAACATTCCCCACAGCCCTCCCAACATTGGAGCAAAAAGTACAGAGTAGAAAAAAGACTATCAGCCCCTTTAACAGAGGACTCGCTCTGCCCAATGTTGTGATATGTTCTGATGAGCTGACTCCAACCCATTGGTAGGTGTTAGTACCTAAACAAACAATAACCACAAAGATAATTTAAATATTACACATGTGGAAAGTTTTTACAATTTTAAAAGCTGGAGATTTTCACACAAACGTAACAAACGTAACCGTCTGTAGATTTGCAGGAAATCATGATGACATTTTTAGGAAACTGCTTTTATGTTGTTGCATTTGATAACATTGTGTTGAACTATCACATTAAAAGCTGCAGATCTGTATTAGCTTTTTAGTTTGTTATGTTAGTAATGGCAGGTTTTGGCTTCTTTTTGCAATGAGGTAAAGACCAAACAGCCCAGACCTCCAGAGGTGCTTGCTCGGCAGCACAGTTAGGGGCATTGAGCCCTCTGAATGTGCTTTGTGAATCGGGCCGTGTCTGATCCATTTATTTGCACGGTTTAGTGAGCCAGAAGCATCACAATCATTTTGTGAATCAGGCTGTGCTATTAACTCATCTCTCAAACATTATCATCGGCTCTGCAAACATGAAATGGGAACTTTTTCCAAGTTTCTGCTCCCTCCAGTGTACATGGCTCAGTTAGGAAGAAAACATCATGCTTATTATCAATGTGGAGATGGTTTGGGTTAAAGCACCAGAATGCTTCTTCAGACATTTTTCTTTTTACTGAAACTGACAATCAAACATCCAATCAGACATTCTTAAACTCCTTTAACTCTGAGTCATCACACATCAGATGAACGCTTTATGTTCTAGCACAAACTTACCTTTGAATTTGGAACACTCCCAATGAAAAGGGTCTGGTGGTTTGAAAGCTTCCATGATGACAAAAAGATGAGACATTTTAAAATCACCAAAAATATTTAATGCAGGGTCCTTTTTTTTATATCTCCAAGACATAGTTTATGAATTTACACAATCAATGACCTTAATATGTCACATTTTTAACAATTGTAGTCACCAAACATGAATGTTAAAGTGGTTATTTTTCACGAGAGGTTTGATAATAAAATGCACTAAATGTTTAGCGGCTGCATTCTGGCTTCAACATTTTATTGAGTTATAGAGGTTTGGGAGGATCCCCTTTAGTTTTCTCATTCACTCACATTTAAAGATAATGTATCAAATCTAACACACTACATTTCTTTGACCTTTAATCGTACCTCAAATAATATATTATGTCAAAGCAATCCATATAGAAAGAGTGAAAAACAGTCCTTTTTGTATTTTTAAAGGTCAAATCAGTAAGATGTGTAGTGAGTGAAATGATAAAGTGACCTTACTATATGATCATTAATGAAACATGCTATGTTGAAGTACTGTCTTCTCTGACAACAATGCAGCAGCCAGTTTGTCCTCCTTCTAACTTTAGATTCTGCTCCTGAATGCTCTGGATTTGTTTGGACCAGAGAAGGTAGGTGGTTTTAAGGCACCCCCACACGACCGTTTTGGACGCCCCTCGGTTTGTCAGATATGAGAGCAGTTATCAGGTCAACAGGTGTTGCAGTGATGGAAGCGGTCAAGAGAAGTGGTTCAGATAGAAGTGATTGTACCCGACCTAAAAAGCCTCTGCATGTTTCTAATAAGCTCCATGAGCAGAAACGTGCTCAAACTAGGATCAATGTTGGAGATGCTTTTGAAAAATGGAGAGAGGTTAGAACACAGAAAGGTTTACAGACCCATGCAGAGCTGGATAAACACTGACAACCTATATGCATTAACTATATGGAGGAGGGGGGGAGACAGCTCTCTATAATGTTTTAAATCAGGACTGCAGTACCCAACTAAACACTAGGTGTCAGAGTTAAATATTACTCCTTTAACATATTCAGAATCGTAACTTATAGAAAGTTGACTGGTTTTTGTTTTGAATTATATATTTGGTGAACATGTTTCAAATGAACTGTCTTTTTAAACACCTGTTGCTCAGCTGTGATTTTTGAGCATACAAACACTAGTTGCATTTTGTTGGTTAAGTAGCGAGGTGATGCTATCTTGGCTACTGGAAAGTGTCAACTGCATGCTGAGTCTTTTGTGAACATGCCACGCTGAGACCTCTTGTTTAGGCCAACAAGTGTTTGGACATGACATGCCATGAACACCTGGCTGCTCTGTAACTAACCCAATGATGTAAGACTCTTTGTGGATTCTCCAACTCCTCAGTGCCACTTCGGGTCTAAATTTATCTTAAGTTGTGACTCTGTAACTTTGAACATGATTCAGTTACTTTGCTTTAAATGCAAAAATAAAAATCCAGCTGAAGAGATTTATAGCAATTTTTACAAAATATGCAAAACCTAGTCTAGTTCTTGCTCTGCAGAAGTGAAATACTCTTTGTCAATGTTTGTTACAAAAGAGCAACATTGTGTTTTCTGTTGTCATCAATATACTCCTATCTGTATTTCATAATGAAGAATTATTTGTGTACATTTCAATTACAAACATGTCAGAACCGTTGGAAAGATTTCTGTTTGGTGATGACAGTTGGCCTGTTCTTCTCAAACTGAGGCAAGTTCAGCTCGACGAACACAGGTGTCATTCAATGCAATGCAAGCCATGCAAAGTTCAATACTTAAACATACATTATAATGTGGAGGATCTGGATTCTTTTTCACATATGAACTCATTCTGGCCCTGTATGGTATAAATGTTATGAGTGAAGTCAAAAAGTAAAGAGCTCAAATGTCACATACATTGCAGGATTAGTGAGGTAGTAGCCCTGCGGCCCCTGAAGCAGTCTGCCCGGTCAGCCACCCAGCCTTTGTTTTCAGCATTTTCTGCACAGAAAAGTTACACTAAATGTAAACACTTTACGCCAATATTAAAAGAAGAATGTGCGACTTTTTGATCCAGTAGATGTCGCCTTTGAGCACCAGCATTAAACCAAAACAAACTGCTGTTTGGCCACACCTCCGCTATTCTGAAGCCTCCGCTCTCCTACAGAGACACGCCTCCAACGCCACTCCACTCATAGGGGCTATGAGCAGCGGACAATCACCTGTGATTGCATTGTTGTGTTAGCATGCTAATGTTAGCGATCTTTAGTTAGCTCGTAGCTTTACATTGTATTTAAATTTACACAGACTGACCGTGATCTAAAGACACTTATGTGACATTCAGGGGAGGAGCTGGCCGCCCCGTCCATGTAAACACGGCTCTGACAACAACACAGCCAGCGGGACTCGAGCTTCTCACTCATTGTAGACAGTCATGACTCAGAGACACAATAACACAAGATATATTGGATTTCTGCTGTATTTATGTGTCAAATTTTGCACTTTCTTCCTTTAAATCGGTTGTGTCTGAAACATCTCAAATGTCTTCTTCATCCAAATTCCTTGTTAATAAAAGTGCATTTGCTGATTTATCAAATATTCCTTTCAGAATATGATCATGTTTATTCTTCACTATTTTGGTTGGTAAAATGATGTCATGTGATTTCAGTCATGTATGCTTGAGGAAACTGCAGTTCAGTGTTGCAGTCGGTGCACTATAGTGTGTAGGTCGAGTCAGGACTGATACAACACCAAGGTTTATGCACAAAGAAGAGGACTTTAACAACGGCTGTGGTGCGTGTGCTCTCAGTCCACAAGTTAATGTTCCAAAATGCTTCATGAGTAATCATAATTAAGGATAAAAGCCTTAAACTTTACAGAAAAATATCAATGAAATCCTGAACCGAAGGTGAGGCGCTGTGAGGAAAAACACGATGATGTCGTTGTTCGGCATCAAGTTGAATCTCAGGTATTGGTCGTTGGTTGTTTTCGTTCAGTTTCTAGTCTGTCAGTTGAGCAGATTCATTTGGTTGTTTGTACCAAGACTGTGTTGCACATAAATGGCGTTTTCTGAATTTATAATGTAATTCACGACTGTTTCTGATTTCTGTTTACACTTTTATGGAGTGCTGTTTATTCTTCTGACTTTGTGTATTCCTTCTCTGATGTTTGTCCATCACTCCAGTATACAATATTCATCTACAGCACCATGTGTTTCATTAATGTTTTGATAAGTCTGCCACAATCCAATAACCCGTTGACATCAGAATAAACTCTTTGAATGTTTCGCTGGATTTGCTTTTTCTTTACTCAAAGTACAATTGTTATTATAGAATGATTTCCCCCTGTACGTTGGTCATGCATTGATTTTAACTAAGGGTTGTTGAGGTTGCATTTCAGTCCAATTTAGAAAATGATCTCACATCTTTCTTTCTATCTGTCTCTTATCTCTCTCGTCATACAGCCATTGAGTTCATTTGCAGGAAAACTCCTCATTTAAGTTCCATAGCTTTAATAATGAACAGCATGCTGTAAACTGATCAGATGACAGAGAACTTGATAAGCACATTTCTCCTTTTGGGTATTTATGGTAATGTATCCTTTCTTAACCACATTTCCCAGGTTATATTGTTGAGAGGCGTTCTTTATCCAACACCTGAAAGCTGTCCAGCATGATGGGAGACATTGCTCATACCAAACTGAACAAACCCGACATAAAACATCTGTCCATTTCTGTCAAACTAAAGAGCATGGCACCACTGTTGTAGTCAAGACCACTCCAACAGAGACCAAGACATACCCGAGAGCAATATGGTCCGAGCTCAAGACAAGACCAAGACATCTAGGGACTGCGACAGAGTCAAGACCAAGACTAAGGCAGGTCGAGACTGAACCAAGACCCAAGACCAAGACCAAGACCAAGACCAAGACTAAGACCAAGATCAAGACCATAAATAACAATAAAAAAAAATCATCCTCATGTGTGCAGCATGTGGTTCACGCTGCAGTAACACCGGGAAAGTAATTCCTGTGGAAAAATAGCATTTCAGTGGTGGCCAATCTTGACCAGTCTTGATTTAAAATCTGGAGTCTGCCAGTCTGAGGACGAGACAAGACAGAGTAAAAATAATAAAAGACGAGACCTTCAAAAAGTATTATCGAGATCGGTCTTGAGACCAGGACTGATTTCGAGTACTTCAATACGACATGGCATGAATAAAGTATTTTTACCTGACCAAAACCAGTGGCAACTGGCCAATAGAGGGCGCTAGAGTGACCAACCACTCCCCACAAAGACAATAACAGACAATCACTGAATACAATTAGTTTTCAATCGGCATATAGTCTAAAACAGGGGTTCCCAAACTTTTTGGGCTTGTGTACCCCCTTTCAGAATTTCTTTCAGCAAAGTACCCCCTTATCCCACCAAAGACATTTTTCAGGAAATAATTTGGGAAAAGAACATTACTTAACAAATGTATGTGGTCTTCATAAAACTGTTGGCTTATGTCATCCCGCAAAAGACAAACAGTGTTTCAGGAGGAACAGAATACGTGAAGGTAAATCCCATAAAAATGTATTAGTGGTGGGCGATATGGAAAAAAATATCATATCACAATCACAATTTTATCACAATTTTTTTCCATACTGATCTTAAAGAAACATTTGCAAGTTACCAACCAGTTTAACCAAACTTATTTCCCTGTATAATGTTTTTAATTGCACAAATACTGTGCTTAAATTTAGTCTATTTAAAATTGTCTTTGTTGTGGGGGCTGGACATCTTCCCAGGACATTTTTAACACCAGAAATGTCTTTCCCTGCATTCTGATAAATTTGTATGTACAATTGTAGGCTTTTATGCACCACTTTAAATTAATGATTTAGTATTGTGTGCTCTTTTGTGTCTTTAAATCTATGTTAGGGTTCATCAGGTACCTTTTTATACAGTGATGCATTCATTTAAAAACATGTACACTTCAAACATAATCCAAAATGTGATTATTCTGTGACACATGCTCAAAGTAAGTTTTACTGACGGAGGGAGCTGGACATCGTTGATTGACGGACAGACAGTCACCATGGTTACTGACTCTCACCTGCCTGCTGCACACTGAACAAGATGAGAAAAAGCTGCTGACTGACATCACTTCAAGCAGCATGCATAGATACTAATATATGGAAATAAATGTTTGTAGGTGACTGTTCAAAAACATTTTTTTAACAATCAAGGTCCAGACCTTGCTGATATTATCGCCTCCCTCCGTTTCATTCTCGTTCCGTTATCACAACAGGTGAGCTTTGAGTGGAGAGGCTTGTTAATAACTTTAAAAACTAAGAGAGAGCAGAAAACACCGGCAGCATCAGTTTAAATAACGGGATTACAAGACAAATCCCTATCAACTGTTGTTGAAATGGCTTTAATAAACTTGAACTACATCTCCCCTCACAGACTGTCTGTCTGAGCTCCGCTCTGTCTGACTCTCAGCAGACTGTTCACGTCTCTCCGGCTCGTTAAGGGTTCGTCATGTCGCTACCCGAAGTACAAACCTTAACTTTGCAAACTCTTTAGATAAATGTTTATTGCATCCTGTAGGTTTGGAAATATCTCAAATAGTTGCATATAACCAGGATGGAGTTCTTTTTACGGTCTAACTCTTAAGTTTCGTTTTTGGGTGATGCATCCCACTCCGCTGCCGAGCAGAAGGGGAGGGGGAGACACATCTGTGTCGGAGCTTAAACTGCAACATGTTTAAATCCTTCTTGATCTAAGATCGTTAGTTCGCCCTTTTTTTTTAATGATATTTGTCACGTACCCCCTGCAGTACTCCCACGTACCCCTAGGTGTACGCGTACCCCCATTTGAGAAACACTGGTCTAAAAGATACATGTACAAGTATAAAATGCCGTTATTGAGTAAATGTATAATCTGCAATAAAAGTGAAGATATAAGATATCCTACTTTTCTAAAGTTACTGTTTGGTGACGTGTTTCTAATGTTGGTCGCTGGAATCCAGCGCTCCAGACCTCCATTGACTCTTCATATAAGTTGTACATGCACATTAGCTCCACTTCAATACAAGAGATAGGAGCTCAGGAAAAAAAGGTCAATTAATGCAATACACACCACCACCATTCAGTGTCACTGGATCAGAGCTACTAAGTGTCCCAAACCCCCCAATGATGAGAAAAGTCCATCCTCTCCGTCTTCTTTCTGCTCCACTTCTGATTTTCCCTTCATGACATCACAAAGGGCAGTAACCCCTCCCCCAGGTGGGTGACACTCCCACAGCTAGGTGTTTGTTCTGCCCTCTGAGTCTGCCTTCTCACCGTAAAAAATAGGACATGGAGCGAGAAAGACCAAGACACCCAAGCCCTTCCAGAGAGGGGGCGTGGTCAGACACAGCTCATTTACATATTTAAAGGTACAGACACAGAAACAGCCTGTTCTGAGCAGGGCTGAAATAGAGGTGTTTATAGACATGATCAAATATAGGATCAGAGTGGATTTAGAACAAGAAACTTCACACACATGTTTTGAGGAGCTCTGAGAATTATTTAAACTTGTTGAAGAGGAGGAGAATATGTGACCTTTAAATGGTGTAAAGTAAAAGGTGTCTTCATGTTGATATTTTATTTGAAGTGGCTGTCCAAGATGACACCCAGATATCTTGCTTGACTCTGAACTATAAGAGAGAGGGACTTAAGGTGAGAGCTTACAATTACAGTAGACGATTGTCAGTTTCATGTCTTGTAAGTTGTATAAAATGTTGCTGTACCCAGTCATTGATTGGCTCAATGTCAGTGCAGTGATGTGAAGATTGAACAGGTCCACGTTTTCCTGGAGTATATTTAACTATCATCTGCATAGCCAAAGTAGACTACTGTGTGTTCCTTCATTAACAAAAACATTATTGATTTATCAATACTGCATGCACCGTCCTGGGGCCCATTTCAGTAAGAAGGTTTTGTGTAAACTCTGAGTCCATTAACCCTGAAATGTATTCCGTTTCAGAGGGTGAGGTCACTCAAACCTGAGAAAGAGGGGTAACTCCAGCCTGTTTCAGAGAAGAGAGGTTACTTTACCTCTGAGTCAGTTACTATGGTAGCTGAGTCTGTGTACCTAACCTGGTCGGGAGCAGGTTTTCTTCAATGAACCCTGCGTTTCTCTAGATCTCCTCCCTCTTTCAGAGCCAGAAACGCTGTTTCATTTCCTCATTCTTTCATTCAGTCCGTATCACGCCGTGTTAGTGAAGATTCACCGTTTGTCTGAATAAAAATCCAGGTTGTTTTAACATGATATGTTAGGGTGGCAATACTACAACGTATAAAACAAACTGTTTTATCAAACATGACATGTCTTTAAGTCGGTATGAAGGGGCTGCATTACTCTGCAGGGAATTAGAGCCTAGGCTACGTTAACGTCGGGAGATGTTAATTTATAAACTAAACAGGATAAAGGTGAGAGGACATTTAGCCTATGTGTGTGAATACAGCTTTATGTTGAGGATAAAGTTAATGCAGATTCAAATAAACTCTGAATGAAGTTAACTATAAATCTATATGAGCCTATTATGTTCTTATATTTCATTTTGAGCTGTTTAAAGGTCGCTTTTCTTCTGCTGGATTGCATCTTAATGAAAATAAATTGTATAGGTTTAATAGGCCTACAATTCCATCAGTTTTGACCAGCAATATTATAATTCTGATTAAATATTAAATTAATAGACTTTACGTGCTGACGTGAACAGCTGTTTTCTCTTACACCACTTCTCTCTCCTTTGCCGCTGCGCTGCAGCAGTGTTACTTTTTTTCCTTCTTAAAACCTGTTCATAAAGTACGAGGATCTCTTTTTTGTCACCTGTTGCCATGATGAATCATAGAATTGGGGCTCCATTCATGTTGGCTTTTTATCGTCATGTTGCACGCGCTGAACACCGAGTGGACCTACTCAGAGTTGATTTAACAAATTCAAATCTGCTGATCTGAAACCGAAAACTCAGAGTTTCCCACCTGAGAGTAAATCAACTCAGAGCTCAGGGTTAGACTGAGGGGTTGTTGAACCTTCTTTCAGAAACGGGCCCCTGGTGACCTCAAGATGCACACGATGTGTACAAATACAAATTTGTATGTTGTCCTCATCAAAAACACTTAATCCACATGTAAGTAATATTTATAGAAATCAGTCAAACAAAGTATAATGTATGACATAATATAATGTATAAAGAGAATGAAAACAGCGGTTAGATTGAAAAGGATTCTCATCAAGACCGGATATTTTGTCAGCCTGTGAAAATATAATGTTTCTGGTTAAGTATGATTGGGACTTTGTTTCATGAATCTAGTAAAAGTGGTTTGACTGAACTCCTTTTAGAATTACTGGTTGTTTCATGTGACAGTCAGACGCCTCACTGAGACTAATCTGTTGGCAATTTAAAGCTGGAACACATGATTTAGTAAACACCATCCAAACAGGAACACTAAGTCAGGCAGGCTGGCACACACTCAAGACTCAAACCAGACAAATAAACGTTTTTGTGATCAAAATAACGATCAATGACCTCCTCTTCCCCCTCCTCTTTGATTCTCTTAAAATATTGTCTGTTAGTCATTCACTGTGATTTTGGAAATTCAGAATTTCCCACATCCATTTTTAAGCAGGGTGTTTCCAGAAACCTCTGCAGGGATGGGATGTACTGTGCTGGCACACAGATGTCTAACGTGTTGTACAGATGTTAAAAACTTGTGAGGGATACAAACTAATAAAAATGTTTCTCCCATGCTTAATGCTTTAAAGAATAAAAAACATGTTCTTCAAAGAGTCACAGTATAATACAATATAATAACATGCCGCAAATCAGATTTCACCACTACACATTGGACGTAGAGAATAATAATGTCATTTTCACTTCACATTTAGCACACAACTAGCTCTCTACAGAGAAGTTTGTCATCACAGGCCTTGTACAGTTGGTGTAAACCTAAACACACAACACAGGAAGAAGCACATAAAAAGTATAACAGTAATCAAAGTAGCCAAAGCGACAGTCAGCGTGGAAGCTTGTTAAGAGCTTCAACAGCCGATATGAAGACATACTGTTGCTATGGAGGCAGCTCTGACCACAGGCTCCGGGGGATATGGTCTACTTCAAGGATAACATGGAGGCCATAGAGACCTGTTTGTGTTCAAGGGCATAACTCTGCTTACATCATGGTCACCTGTAAAGAAGAAATAAGAACTTCAACCAAGTTGCCTTTTGGATTAAACTTTGAATGACTTCAACCTGGATGACTTAGAACATATAAAGTTAGATAGAGAAATGTTTTCCCTTTCTTTGAATGTTCCTCTTACAGAGAAAACAGTACATTTAAAATAAACAAGGTTTAAAATGAACTCATATCTGATGCTATATCTGAATCTGTGATTGTTTTGAAAACAGCTCTTTCCTGTCCGGTTAAAAATGAACTGTGCAATGACAGGAACTTAGTTAGTGTGTTATAAAAGGAGACAGCTGCCCACATGTCTGCAAGTTTAGCCTTAGGCAATTTGTCATTCCCTTCAGTCAAGGGAAATCTTAACTCTAAAGCTTACAATATTTTACAAAACTGTGTTTTTTTCTACTTTTTGCAAGAAGTGGTTGGAAAAGGTTTTTTTGATATTTAAAAACTTACCTGCCTGCTAAGACTCGTGACCTCAACCCCAGCTCCTGCAGCAACATGTCCGATGTTTCCCTGGGAAAGACACTTCACCCAGAATTTCACCTGCTGCTTTGTCGACGGGGTATGAATGTGTATGAATGGTATTAATTACTTCTGATGATCTCTTTACTCAGCAGCCTCTACCATCAGTGTGTGAATGTGTAGGTGTGACCTGTAGAGTAAAAGAGCTTTGAGGAGTCAGAAGACTAGAAAATAAATAAACAAGCTCAATTCATTTACCATGTGAAATATCTTTATGTTCTAACAACATAAGTTTGTCGCTGAAGTTTCACAGTGTCTTCCATAAATGTAGTAATGCTGCAGTTATGAGAATTCATAATGCAAAAGCATCAAGATGAACTGAGGCTTATAAAGGAAGTCATGGTTTGATCATACTCACAGTCATAGGCTGTGTCTGAAACCACTCACTATACTGCCTACTACATACTCAAAATATAAATGCTGCATACTTACCTAACTGTCAGTATGTTTTAAGCTACATGCTAAATACTTCCGGTCAGATTGTGATCGATGAGCTAGCATTCGTCTGTCCATAAATAGAATTAGAAAAACAAGCAATGATTATGGCACAGCAAAAGCCTTGAAGTGACATATGGCCAAGATGACAAAATCTGAAGAATAAGAAATAAGAGGAACTTATTGAAAGCAGATAAATCAAAACATGTCAGGAACATCTTTTGAGAAACATAATGCAAAACATTTCAAACATGTGACCCCTTGATCGGTTTTCAATCTAAAGACTCAACAAAGTTCTCTCTGTAAGAATGTGAATCAAACCAGTTCAATGAGAAGTCCTCCTGAAACCAGACTTAGAGCTTGTGTTTTTCAGATGACACTTCATTACTACTACCTTATAAATAGACCTTTAGGCCAGTGGAGAGGGAATCCTGTTACCACCAGCCCCACGACACCAATTCGGAGTCAGGTATGGCTGCATTATGGAGACCTCTCGTCTCATGCACTCTCATCTCATACCCTCTCGTCTCACGCCCTCTCGTCTCACGCCCTTTCGTGTCACGCCCTCTCGTCTCACGGCCTCTCGTCTCACGCCCTCTCGTCTCACGCCCTCTCGTCTCATGCCCTCTTGTCTCACGCCCTCTCGTCTCACGGCCTCTCGTCTCACGCCCTCTCGTCTCACGCCCTCTTGTCTCACGCCCTCTCGTCTTACGCCCTCTCGTCTCACGTCATCTTGTCTCACGCCCTCTAGTCTCACGCTGTCTCATCCCATGCCATCTCGTCTCACGCCCTCTCGTCTCATGTCCTCTCGTCTCATGCCCTCTGGTCTCATTCCCTCTGGCCTTATGCCCTCTAGTCTTATACCCTCTCGTCTCATTCCCTCTGGTCTCATGCCCTCTGGTCTCATACCCTCTGGTCTCATTCCCTCTGGTCTCATACCCTCTGGTCTCATACCCTCTGGTTTCATTCCCTCTGGTCTCATGCCCTCTCCTCTCATTCCCTCTGGTCTCATGCCCTCTGGTCTCATACCCTCTGGTCTCATTCCCTCTGGTCTCATGCCCTCTCGTCTCATTCCCTCTGGTCTCATACCCTCTCGTCTCATACCCTCTCGTCTCATACCCTCTCGTCTCATGCCCTCTCCTACTCTTTATTGAAACAGATTTCTGTAAAAACTGTTTGTGTGTTCACGCTCCTCTTGTCTGTCTGAGAAGAGTCAAAGGCCACTCTCAGCTTGTAAAAAAGCTTTGAATCACAATGCATGATGGTTAAATATGATCATGCAGTAAATCTGCTTAGATAGTGACCATTGGTTGTACATTACTTTTCACAATGCATTCTGGGATACAACTAGTGGGTATGATTATCCTCTCTCAGAATTCACTGCAAAGCGTGTATTGACTAGAGGGTTCACTACAGAGTGATTGGTGAGGGGTTAGTCAGACACAGCCCTGGTGTTTGTTGCCCTAAACGAAGAGTTGATCTGGCTCAGTCCTGATCGGTCCTCAGTCCTGATCGGTCCTCAGTCCTGATCAATCCTCAGTCCTGCTGCACAACCTAGTGGTGAATCGAAACATCTCTGTAAAACATACTGAAAGCTTTACAAAGTCTGAATTTACAGACATTAATGATTTCAACATGAGAATAAACGTATGAGTTATGTTACACTCAAAACACACAGACAGTATGTATAAACCATAATGTGTTCTCTTCGCACTCTGCCTCTGCGTCTGCGTCCAGATTGCACGCCGAGAAAAAACTGAAATATAGTAAAACATGCCCCAAATCCCTGTGTGCCACGCGCTTTAAACAAAGTGTGTTCACCATCAAAGAAGGGCTCCACGGCTTTATTCAAGATGCTGCTGCCAGACTTAATGTGACCACATTACATCTGTCCTTCACTGAATAACTGCGAGCTGAAGAATTCATTTTAAGATCTTGCTGCTTGTTTTTAATGCCCCCTCCACACCTGTGTCTGTCTACCTGGTAGGTCACATGACCAGGCAGACTGCAAACACAACAACACAGAGACACATGATGGACAGAGACACCAAGAAGGGATTTAACATGGCAAGGATGAAATGAAACCACCTCTATATCAAAATAATGTAATCTCCTCCCTAACATGTGTAGCCATGTCACAAAGTTACATAAGACTTTATAGACACACATTTATAAATAGGGTAAACTACTGTTAGATCCTGAGTTACACCTGTACAGGATGTACTGACACCTACTCTGCTTCCTCGGATACTGCAGCCAGTCGAAAAGCCCCGAATAAAATATCAGCCACTTCTGTTAACTGAATCTCACCTCTTGTTGATCCTCTGATCAACCTTGTGTGGTGCTAGGAAATGTTTCAGAAGCAATCAAAGCCCCAAGGGTTTGTTTCTATCAATATTTATTTGTATTGCGCCAATTCATAACAAATGTTATCTTGAGACACTACAAAAAGCAGGACAAAGACCTTACTCATTAAGTTACAAATACCCGACATTAATCCATCATGAGCTCTGAGCAATAGGGACAGAAATCTAATCCAGGCTCATGAACAGCTGTCTACAGGAACTGCACCGGGCTTGAACATGGGATAGGGGGAGATGGGTTAAATTAAAATTACTTGGCTAGAGCAACCTGTTAGAACCTTTTATAGATGTTATAACACACTATTCCTGTTAGACCACAATCCTTAAGAATTTGAAAGAGCCAATGTTCACAATTTTAAATTTGATAGCAGATAGTTCACACTGTAACAGGGCAGAGCATACAGCTCAAACATGGGATTAAAAACTGATAAATAATGATTTAAATCTCAAAACCTGATTGTCTAAATTGAAATCCTTGATTTGTTAGAGAGGAGGGGGAACTGCTCAGCCAGTAGCAGAATATTCAGTTTTTACGACAGAACAGACAGACGACAGAACCTCAAATCCAATACAGGAAATAAAATTATAATCTTCACACTCAGCCCTTCACACAGGAAGTCATCCAAAAAGTCCCTAATCCATGATGTCAGAAGGAGCAAAACAACTGTCATCTCAATTTGTATATCGGTATATAAACAAAACAGAAACAAAATGCTTATTAATAACATGATTTATCAACTAATCTGGGCCACACATTATAATGTATAGTTTATAGATATTCATGCAGACATGAACAGACAAGGTAAAGTTACAAAGAGAAAAATATAATTCTTCAGTCAATACTAAGTATAAATAAGCTGTGAAATATAATTTTTTTTTTGTAAAAATCAGATTGAAATGAGCCAAAAGAAGACTTGTTTATTTTGTATTAGGCCTCCATTAAGAGAAAAGTAAGAGCTGTGAAGTGAAATCTGTTCTCTAGGGGGAGCCATTGCTCTTCCTCTGAAGTTCCACTGGCTCACAAGATTCAGGTTAAGCCTCCCCGACATGAATGAAGTCAGATCTCTGAACATTTCTTTAATGTTTTCAGGAGAATCATGACAAAAGGTGAAAACAAACAGACATTAAATGGTGTTCTTTCCTGTGGTCACTACATGCTGAATGAATCATTGCATTCTCATTAATCACAGTTCTATCTTTCTTTTGTATCTCCAGCTAAAGAGACGAGCCCTCTCCTCTCCTCCCTCTTTCCATTACTCTCCCTCTCGCCTTTCTTTTTGTCATCCTGTGTCGATGTCAGAATGAGGAGGAGGAAGGGGGGGGGGGGGGGGTGCAGGCGGCCCGGAGATAAAGTGAAGGAAGTGATGCAGGCGCTGGTGTCCTCCCTGCTGCTGCTGCTGTGGTGGTAATACAAACAGCAGAAGATAAGACCCAGGGCTGCCATGAATATTTCAGAGCTTGAGAGACGCTAACAGGCAGGAGGGGGTGAGAAGGAGCTGGGAAGACTGGGACAGTACAGGTTTTTAATTTGTCTATGTTTCACCTGTTCACCAAATGATCATCATTCCAGTAATGTCATACCTACACATTCATACACTGATGGTAGAGGTTTCTATGTGAAGTGACCATCAGAAGTACCAACAGATGCCCTAAAGAGCCCCTCAGATGGCATTCAGGAAAATATCGACGTGACTCAGGAGAACTTAAAATCAGTTTTCACTAAAATGTAAGCTCAGCTGGTGAAAACCTCGGACGTGTGTGCGCAACACAAAATGTAAAGCATTTACAGTAAAAGAGTATCGATTGAACAACACATGAACAAAAACCTAAAGGTATTCCAGTCAACACAACACTTAGAGACAACACAATCCCACAAGGACAACAATGAAGATATATATATATTTTTTTTAAGATTTTGTTTTTCATTCTTCATTGGACGGCTGAAGAGAAATATTTACAGCAGATAATAATTATTGCACAGTAAAAAAAGTAGTTTGTCATAATTAAAGTATATCAAAGTATATCTCGAGACCTTGCCACTAAGTGGAGGTCGGAGCAGGCCGTGCATGAATGAAGACGGAGGTGGTTGTGGGACGACACAGTCCGATGGTGGTGGCTGGGTGTCAGGGTCGTCGGGTGGTAGTAGTGCCAGATCACCTCTCTGTTGGGAGCTCCATCCACTGCCGGGACAAGGCCTCCTGAGTTTCTAACACACTGATGCCAGCGACAAACAAAAGGGGGGGGTCCATAGCAGCAGGCCATCCCCACCAACAATCCAAAGGAACCTGAGCGCTCAGGAACTTCCAGGAAAATATTTAGAGATCAATCAAAATATAGTCCACTCACCTTCCTCCAGTTTGCCTCCTCCAGAAAAATAAAATCACCTGAAATAATCTCTTCAAAGCACGTCTGTGTGCTGCTGTTGCTGAAATGTATCTCCATTGAGCTCTATACTATGATCATGAGAACAAAAAAAACAGTTTATAGAACATGTGAGTAAGGGGGGCATTATTCTATTCTTCAGCTTGTATCCAGTCGTTGCATCCTTTTGGCAGCAGGGGGCAGAGTGCCTTTACCTTCTCCGTCTACATCATTCAGAGCTTTTCAGTGTCTTTAAAATATGTTGATCCTTTAGTTTCGCCAGGTAAAGTTTATGATATAGCCTATAACACTTTTCACTTCCCTCATTGTATTTGTGAAAAACACATTATTACAGTAATCATAATAATGGTAGAAGAAGACTGGACAGTGATTGGTTTGATAAACCTTCTACTTGATTAAACATGTATGATATGACAAGATCAGAAACTTGGATTATCAAGTAATAATTTAAGATATAATTTTATTAATTAGTATATAACTTTTGTCCTTTTTTTCCCTGCAAGTTATTTTATTTGAAAGTGTTTAAAAGTTAAATAGTACTCAGCTTATATGTGCATGTATAACTAAGTATGTAGGTATGTTTTCTGGTGTGATTTTTTTTATTTTTTTTAATAATGCCTGTTTTTTTGGGGTTTATGTAAAATTAAAGAAGTAACACGAAAGCTATCAGTTACGACAGTTACAACAGGTATGACATACGAAGTAAGTCGTACTTTTTTAACTTTCTTTTTCCATTAAAGGAAGAACGTGCAACATTTTCAACATAAATACTGTATATCAGAAATCCAGTAAAAGTCTCTTTAAGGGCACACTCACACTGACTGACATGACTCAAAATAAGACACAAAGTCAGTAAAGTATCTGTCATGGTCTCCGTGTTGTTCTCAGATGTTGTTTTCCTCACACACGTCTAAAGAGATCTAAATCCTTTTTTTATTGTCAATTCATAGAATAGAGCTGTGGGTTTTTATTTCAGAAACAAGTTGTGTTATTCTTTTAAGGTCAAAACCATCTTGTTGCTATGTCGATGTTTTAAGCTCGACTGCTTGAAGTACTGACTCCAGATTTGACTCACTCGTAGTTGTACTTTGTCTCTGTTTGTGTCTCCGTCTGTAACTTTGTGTTTTTGCTGCAGACTGTCTCGGCCAGGTCTCTCAAAAGAGGAAAGAAAAGGGAAAAATACTATTTTAATATTTGAACCATCAACTCATATCAGAGATACAGTATATACTCCTCAAAACAAGCATCAGGTAACCTTTGAGAACAGGTTTTAATTTGATTTTTTCACAGTATTTTGATGGTTTGTATTTCTCCTTCCCCACTGTGGAAGTGTTCGTGTCTCTAACCTTGATTTATCCAGGAGAGCTTTGCTGAGTACACACAACCTGTTTCAGTCTCATCCAACAAGCCACTTTAATCATCTGACGCCTTCACACATAAAAGCTGCGCAGTACAAACTCAGCTTTTTTTACAATTATCAAACAACAGCACATCCGAAGCAGTTAGTTAATTTGATAGAGGACATTTTAATGGATGTAATTTGGTAAAATGGGAAGTCATGAGACGCTGTCGACACAAGTTTTTTTTTACCCACTTAAATTCCTTCAGACGTCAAACCTTGTTGACTTGAGAACTTGTGAGTAGATATGCTTTGTCTCTTGTTGACAGTTTGTCAGTCCGATTGGGTTATTCTAAGATTTTAGAAAAACAACAACTCACCCAATCGGACTGACAAGCTGACTCTATCGTCTGATTTTCAGGCTTGTCTCTCTAAGACACCAAATGTATCCTCAAAAAAATATATAATCAAATCATGGGTGAGGCATCGACACGTCCAAATCATCTTGTTCTCAAACTCATCCTACCAACCTGTTTGTCTCACTTAGTGAGAAACGTGAAGACATTTAAATGAAAAGCCCCTTCCAAAAATGAAGCTGCAGCTACACCTCTGCTGCCTAGGCAAGGATATCTTTGACTTTTGATAGAAGTTAGGTCCTCTGCCCGAGTCTGGGACTGGACCAGGCCTTGTCCTGGAGCTGAATCAGACCAGGATCCACTCCTCTGCCCCAGGCCCGAGTCCGGCCGGTCTTGAGGTCAGATTAAAGGTTTACTGTTTTTTTAGATTGGGTCACTTAACATAGAAACCTCTACCATCAGTGTGTGAATGTGTAGGTGTGACCTGCTGTGTAAAAGAGCTTTGAGTAGTCACAAGACTAGAAAAGAAATAAACAAGCTCAAGCCCATTTAGCATGTACACATTCAAAATAGTCATCTGTAACCAAATGAACCAGACAATTATTTTAATATTTTTGACAACCTGTTAACCTTTTGATTCTTTTAAGATCATGACATGAATTTACCCATCATCACTGGGGGTGGCACGTGGTCTGTGTAAAAATCTTCATGAACTCAATATGAAATCATTAGAAAAACTACTCGCCAGGGACTTTTAAGCCTGGTTAAGACTGAAGGAGCCTAATGAGTTTATGGAGCAGAATATCTGTCAAGATTCTCCTGATGTGTGTGATGCTGCCGGGGTTTGTGCTGTTCTTTATTTAACTGTTTCCCCATAAAGACCTCTTCTCAATAAACCGACCTGTTGGTTATTATTGTTTATTATTGTTGCATGTTTAACACCCTGAACTGTTTGTACAATCTGATTAAGTAATGTGTTTGTACCAAAGTTTATTTAAGGCTTAATATGTGATTGTTCACACTTAAATGTATAAATGAAGTATATCCTCTGAAAATAACTCTGTGAGTCATGACTGTCTACAATGGGTGTAACACCCGAGTCCCACTGTCTGTGATGTTTTCAGAGTTTTTAGAGTCCTATCTTCAGTTTGTTTACATCGTCAGGACGGCCGGCTGACTCCTCCCCTCGTGTATAAAAGTTCTTTAATTGAGGGACTAGAGAAAAGAAGAATAACATACTGTACTCACTGCTTAACTGTGTTTCTAGATCACGCTCATTTCAGGTAAATTTACATGAAGTGTGAAGATACCAGCATAATAAAGATCGCTAGCATTAGCATGCTAACACAACAATGCAGCGCAAGTTGTTTTGGTTTCATGCTGGTGCTCAAGGGCGACATCTACTGGATCAAAAAATAACATATAAAGCCTTTAAAAAAAACTTTCTATCAGGTTGTTATTGGTTACGACTTTGATGCTCACAGTCAGTCATTAATGTGAACAATTCAAAGATTTCATGTCACACTTTTGATCACTTGGTCTGGCAAATAATGGACTTTTCTTTAAGGACATTTCATATATTTATCCACTCGATTCATGTATTTCATTTAATGTCATATTTTTATTTTGGATGTAGAGAGAGAATTCAACAAGCATTTAAACGGGTAGACCTCAACAGGAAATTCAGACAACAAGATGTTGGGAAATGCAATCTCAATGAGGGGGATATATAAAGGTATTGATTTAGTAAAATATTTATTGTAGAGAGAGTATAGGGAAACCTGCAGAGACTGAATCAATATTAGCAGAGACTGGTCAACAACCTGGAAGATGCTCAGATGGGGGGGGGGGGGGGGGGGGGTAAAAAGACGGAAGGAGAGAGAAGGTGAGTAAGAGAGGAGGAGGGGTGAGAGGGGAAGTAGCAAAGATAAGCAGGGGGAGGAGGGGGACGTGAGGAGGAAGCATGAATAATCCATCGGAGAATCACGACGAGGATTAAGACAAGGTGGGAGCCAAAAATATCCCCGGCCAAGGCAGCTTGGTGCAATACACTGCAACAGAGCACAACACGACAACAGCCACTCCTGCTGTCAGTCTCCGTCAGCTCAGGAAGTAAAAACGTTAGGGGGGATTAGAAAAAAGCCACTATGATATCACTGTGTACAATAAAACTTCCCGTGTAGAGCCTCGACTCATACATCGTCTCTTTCCTTTCATTACTGCCTCCGCCAGCTTCCTCATTCTAAACTCTGAAGTAATGTTTCCCTCTGGAATCATACTAAATAAAAAGATTAAACTACATATTATACAGATCTCTGGAGGGGACACTCCAGTCTGGACTAAGATAGCAGAGTTACTAACAAAGGGATTGTTCTAGTTTTGTGGAGCAAAGATAAAACAGCTGTAAAACATGTTTTTTGCCTCAGGACGGATATATCAAAATAAAAACCCAAATAATGGATTCTGGACAAGAAGCAACCTCTGGTGTGCTGAGGGTCCACTTGAGGCTGGCTCCAAGAGCCTCAGAAGTCCCAATATTGGTCTTATTAGTTAAGATTCTTATGGACACACACTGTATGTTAGGTGAATTTATTTAACAACACATCCATTTTGATTTGTCATGGATACATGTTATTCACAGTAAGGCGTGTAGCTGACATGATTGACAGGTGGGCGTGATGTAACGGTTCATCAAGAGGATTAAAACCCGCCTCAGCTCCAGCTCTCAGCCTGTCGTAAGGTTGACTGAAAGTTAGACTGAAACAGGATTTCCAACATGGAGACCACCATTGATGGGACTCCAGCGCCCCCTGCAGGAACAGACCGGTGACATCACTCAGGCTTCAAACATTAAAGTCTATGGTTCTGGGTTATTTTAAGTAGATATTACATTTTCCCTAAACAAATGTATTGTAAGTTGCAAAACTCAGATCCTAAATTATAAAATGTGTGGAGTGTAAATAACAAGGTCAATCGATCTTTAGTGGTCCAAAGAAAGACGTTATTAAATTGCATCATGCAGTGCAAACTGGTTAAACGTAAATGTGGAATTAGAAAGTTATTATTTGATGCCTCAATGACTCATAATGCCGCATGAAGTTGTTTGTTGATGTCAGTTAGTCAGTCAGTCTGCCTTTCTTTGCTTTTGCTGCATTAACTTTCATCTTTCACATCTATTTTTCTCAACACTTATGCAAAGTGCATTTCTGTAGATTATCCTTCCTCTCAAATGTTTCTGTAAACATGATAGATTATACAGAGGTAACTCCATGTTTTGCCATCAGAAGCACTGGTTTAAAAAGTGAATCTTAGAGCTGCTCAACTTCAACCTCTACATGTATAATTAGTTATTACTGCTACACACATTTTTAACATTTTTACTGACAGTGTAGCTTTAACTATAATCTTATATCCTATTCATTGGCATTGTTCTCATCTCATTTTTCAGCAGACGGCTGTTCATCATGAGTCTGGTTCCGCTCCAGGTTTCTGCCTCTTAAAGGATGTTTTACTTGCCACTGTAACTTTGCTAAATGTTACTTAGTGCTCATGATGGATTAATGTCGGCTCTTTGTGGATAATATAACAAAAAGTAAAGTCTTTTACCTGCTTTTTGTAAACTGTCTTGATCCAAAATGACCTGGGTGACTGAGAACCTACACAGACAAAATGTGTTGAGTTAACATTTGTCATGAATTGGCCAGGATTAATTGATTAATTGATAGAAACCATGTGAAACCAGTGGAAACCAAGAATGTCTCTGTCTTCACAGAAGTGAAGATTTTTTTTCCTTAAGATTGAGTCACTTTCACCTTTCTAACTTTCAGGAAAACTGTTCAATGTGCAGTAACTCTCTATGTGCTGTAAGTAAAATAATCCGTTAAGTCTCATTACATTAGCGGGGGACTCAACACCAACATTTCTGGCAGTGCAGCATCCCCCCCTCCACATTCATTCGACATCTCCCTTCACTGGAAAACTTGCCATCCTCTCTGCTGCTGGAATCTGCTCAAATTCAAATGAGGCCTTGAGGGTTTTGCTGGAATCCTTTTTCTTTATCCCTTATTCCCCCGAACACTTCTCTCATATTTGCCCACATTTCGTCTCGCTCTTTCCCCCATGTTCCTCTATTTCTCTTCAGTCAAATGAGGTTAAATCTTACTGCTGCATGGTTACAGGCAGATTAGCAAAACAGAGTTTTGAGCACCCAAAAAGACGACCGGAAAAAACCCCCCAGAAAGATCTGTGCCTGTGGATTATACTGTCATTAAGAGCTGTGCACTGATATACCAGCTAAGTTAAAGTAGTATTAACATGACACTGGGAATGTTATCAGTGACTATAGGTGGTTAACAACTCACTGCCAAGGACAATCCCAACATCTGAACCATCATTTCTGAGCACAAACACAGGCTTCAGTGACATTACCTGATTGTTGGAAGCAATAGCGAGTAAAAATATTTTTCCTTAAGATCTCGACTCATTAAGATATGAATGCTGCTTTTCCTGTGATAAGTTCAATTCAGTCTTTTTGTCAAGATCTCAAGACATGAAGTGGTCATGCGTTGTTATCCTGAGATTAGGAGATAAACGAGTGGAGATCTTGAGAAAAAAGCTTTGATTACTTTAAATCACGGTAAAAACGGAGTAAATCAAAATGTTTGGCTGCATATCTTCTGTAAAACAGCAGTTTGAGCTGGTTTCCTTTTATTGGGAAATATCAGACATATTAGCTTCAATTAATGTCAGTGGTTAGTGAGGGAATATTAGAATGGGTCCCACATGGTCTCTTTTTATGCCCACGTGGAGTCCTGCACTTTTTTGGTTTTCCAATCTCTACAAAACTTTATTAAAATGTCCCTGATCCCTTCCTCTAAACCAATAGATCTTCAGTTGATCTGATTTATTTGTATTCACAGAGGTTTACATTATACAACCTCTCTCTCTCTCTGATGTGTGGCTCTCAACAATGTTTGTCAGTCAATGATCACAAACTTTTGTTACAGCCTTTAAAGAAGTTTTGTCTTTTGGTGCAAAGCCTGATAGATCTTATTCCTCTGTTGAGTTTTCATTTTGGTCTGAAAACGATTAAAAGCACATCATTAAGCCACACTCCTGTGACGGCAGGTTGCAGTTTGTTTTGACTTTGTGTACAGAGCATCCTGGTGCCTTAGATATTGTGGAGTAAGGAGTGTTGTAATACTCGAGACCGGTCTTGGTCTCTACTCTCGAGACCACTTTTTAAAGGAACTTTAAAAAAATAAAAAATAAAAAATAAAAAATAAACTCAAGCATTTTGATTCGGTCTTGTCTAGGTCCCGGACTGGGTGGACTCCAGATTTTAAAGCAAGACCGGTCAAGACTACCACTGATAAGCTATTTCTCCACGGCATTACTGTGATAAGAATAAAAATTGCCACTTTCTAAAGTAGTTTGGTTGGCCCACTCGTTAAGACCACAACATTCCCGGTGAAACTGTCTAAGTGAGTGACACGCCCCCTTCACACAAGATGATGATTTTTCATTATTCAAGGTCCTGGTCTTGTCTCAGTCTCATCCTACCTTGGTCTTGGTCTTAACTCAGCCTCAACCCCTTAGATCTCGATCTTGTCTCGGTCTCTGAGTACTCTGGTCTCAGGAATGTCTTGGTCTCGGTCAGTGTGGTCTGGACTACAACACTAATAATAAGGGTGTATCAGAATGTCTATTCCTGGATGGACCACATAAGGTATCTCACAGTGACCGCTGAATTCACAAGTTCATCATGAATACAGCACGCTTCTCTTTCAGACACATATTTTATTTTGCTATATTTCTGTTTGTAGCTGGCGTCAGAGGAGACCTCGTCCCTGCAGGAGATGGCGCTCCTCTAACCTTCAGCGAGATGGTCTGTCACTACTACCACCCGACGTCCCTGACGCACAGCCACTACCATCAGATTGTATCGTCCCCACAACCACCGCCGTCCTCGTAAATTCAAAATAAATCAGAGAATTATGGATTCAAGACATTTTCTGTACCAAACTCATAGCCTAACTTTGATCCCAAAACTGAGGTACAAAACGTAAACGGACTGGAGCTTGTATGTTTCTTTCCTAGTCTTCTGACTACTCAAAGCGCTTTCACACCCCAGGTCACACCTACACATTCAAACACTGATGGTAGAGACTGCTGAGTAAAGAGACCATCAGTATTAACTAATACATTCATACACAGATGACAAAACAGAGGGAGCAACTTGGGGTTAAATGTCTTGCCCGAGGACACATCAGACATGTGGCTACAGGAGCTGAGGATCAAACCCTCGACCTTCTGGTTGAGAGACGACGACTCTACCACTGAACCACAGCCGCCCTGTGATGCCTTGGTCCCTTAAAACCCTACTGTTTAGTACACAGAACATTTATTAATACAGTATGCAGCTTAAACACATTTCAGTTTCTCTTTTTGAGTCTAACAGGAAACGATGAAGTGAAGAATCATATCAGTGGCTGGTTTGTAAGAATGAACCTCTTTAGCGGTAACCATTTGGGAACAAGACAGAGCAGCTCAGGTGGAAAGTATACAAAGACAGACACATCAGAGGTTTTGGTCTTTTTTCAAGGGATTTATTAACAAAAGGAAAAATGTTAAAGCCCATACTTTAAGAAGGGGTTTGGTCAACAGAAGAAGTATAAGGGAGTTGTTTTACATATCAGATATCACATGCTGTTTCAGTAACTCAGTGGTAAGACAATGTGTGTCGGTGTGAAGGATAAATTTCTATTTGTTTCTAAAGATTCTATCGAAGTACACAGTAGGTAGCCTAATCAAAGAGCACTCTGCCTCGGGAAGGATGCCGACTGTAAGAAGTGGAGAAGTTGTTCATGTGGGTGGATAACAATAACCTTCTCTGCAGCTCGTCAAAGAGAAGGTTAAGCAGAGCTGGGCACACGTCCGTTAATCTGTTAATCCGTTAATCGTTAATTATCTGCGCTCATTTTGAGAAATTAATTTTGAACATGGATGCTAATTGGATAATCTAAATTATTATCGTAACTTTTAACTCCCGTTAAATCTGTTTTTTGGTCATCCCGAGCCCAGCTCTGACACGGTAAGATGGATCACAGACCACTTGAGGAAGAGCATACCGCCCCCTGTACTTTAAAGAGCTTCATGGATAACGAGACAAGATGCCTGCCTCTGCCCTGGATGCTTTTATTGTGAAGGGCTGCTTGACCTACATGAACGATGTGAAGGCAGCTTTGCTCTAACAGGAAAGTGGATTGCTATATGACCGTCTTATCGTGCAGCACGGGTCCATGTCCTCCTCTGAGCTGCACAGTAGATGAAGAAATAGGAAGAGGGTCATTTCAGAAATAACAAAAGCATCCACAGTTAGCAGAACGGATTCAGCCCCATGTGGTTGCCATCGTTTCTTGGCGGATTTGCAAACCCACTATGTGCATACTGCCCCCTGCTGTATCGGAGTGTGTACATACGATGTTATCGGAGTGTGTACATACAATGTTACTAATGTGAACGCAGACCAGCGGGGGAGGGGCAAGTAATCATGCTCGGGAACGGTTAAGAATCAATCATGCCTGATGTGAAAACGCCCTACTGTAAGTCTATTGTCATTTGTAACCGTTTGGTTAATGTGTTTTGGAGAGCGCTGGGGACAGGAAGTTAGCATAAAGTGCCACATGTCTGGGGTTTCCATACTGCTCGTCGTTTATTACAAACTACACATCGACCTAACAAAGCCCGGCTGTACGGCAACATGTTGCTACACGAAAGCTCACGTCTCTGTTGAGTTGAGAGGCAAAAGGAAAGTAGGATCTCGCTTACAGAAATCTGTCCATTGCACAAGCGAAACTTCAAACTAAACTTCAAGGATAAAAACAAGGTGATGTCACTCCCCTAGTTACTTAGCAACACAGTATGTCTTAAGGGGACATTTCCAAGAAGCTGATGATTTTGTGTTTATTAAAACCGGTTTACATTAATGTTAATGTAACCTTGATTCATTATTTACGGGATTAACTGATAATGAATTTTGATTAACACTCAACAAAGATACATTTTGGATGAACTGTGCCCACTTCTGATTTGAAGGGAATGATGTTCCAGAGTTTACAAAAGAAAATGCTAAATATTGAAGTCTTCGCTGCTAAGTTTGACCTGTCGTATAGGAAACAGTTATATTTAGATATAATTCAAGGTGTCATCTATATTCTGGAAAATGTCTGACCAACTGTTTGGATGGAAGCGATCGGAGCCTGACTGACCGTCGTCCAGGAAGGAGCTGATGAGAGCTTCCTGTGAATGTGAGGGGGCCAAATACAGAATATAAAGGAGACAGACACACAAAGAAAACAACCCAATGGTGGCCACAGCTTCCCATATAAAAAGGTGAATCATCGACAAACATCGGCACTGCAATGTGCAAGGAATAAGATGTAGTATACTGGAAACATTCCACTGTTTATTACTGGCCTACTGTGTTCAACTTTTTTCCCTTTTATTCATTTTTACGAAAATTCTGTCAATAAAAATCTTTCTGTAGTATATTGTTTTTCTTAGAAAATATAGAAAAGAGTTATTTACAGGTATTTACACACACATGGGATATCCTCTGGCTTTTGTTTTGGAACAGATATGACTCACTTTGCTCTTTTTGCAGCACGTGGTGTTACAGAGTATGCATTTGAACAACAGAAAAAAAAGATCACAACAGCGTAGCAAAAAGAATAAATCAAATCTAATCAAAAAAAAAAAATGCCGGACCTCATTCAGTATAAATAAATACATGCATACATACATTACAGTGCCATGCAAACACAGCCCAGTTTGGGAAGTAAATTATTGAAGATTTGCATTTCTTTCCTGTGTTACAAACACTTCATGCCTCCTTGCTATACACACACACACAGCATGGCTTTTAGATAAGGAGCATCTGCTGCAGGAAGTAGCTTACCAAAGACAGCTCGTTTTTCTAACGGGGCGATGATTGATAAATGAACATTATAAGGTTTCGTCAGTCTAAATTGCGCACCTAAGATTACTTTCTACTGTATCTCCACAGAAGCAGGATATATGTTTGCAGTGAAGTATGACAGGAAATAGATTCTTTCCCACCCATGATTCTCTGTTATTCTCTGATATTTCTCTTAAACCAGTGTTTTTCTTAATGTGTAATTTCTCACATCCCTCACTCCTCTGTCAAACATATTTCTCAGTGATGTTTGGTCCGCAGCATCCTAATCACCTCAGCTGAATGGTGGCAGTCCTGTCTCACAAAGAAACAAAACTGCATTGTTCCCACAATGACAGTGCCTGCAGAACCAGCGGTCCCTTCAGAAGGTATTGATTGGGTTGCAATCAGCCACATCTGCTCACATATTGGGCCTCCCTATCACACGCCAGCAGCAAAGATTTGCCTGCCAGAGGTCAGTGGGAGGCTGGTATCTGTCGGGGCTGCTGACCTTGTGTGTGCTTGTTTTGGGACTGCAACAGAGATTCTTATCGTGTCTTAGCATAAGTTAATACTGTTTACCCTCCGAGCAAACGGCAGCTGTTCTGAATAACCAACACTTAGTATTCAAAATTGTTATTTGTGGAGTCCAATTTTGATGATGCGATGTGATTTGAAGAATTAGGATAAAATATAATCCTAAATTACTAGATAAACATGATGAGCTTTAGGCCCACATGTTCCCAAACGTAGAGCTGAAGTCTCCACATCACTTCCAGGTTAGTTCCTGTTCCTCTAGCTTCTACGTTTTCCATTTGTCTTTGTGGTTTTTATGTTTATAGTTTGAGTTTTAACAACACTTGACATCAGCATTTCAACCCTGCAAAATGGTATCTCAGTTTAAGAATGAATTTGGAGGCATTTTAAAACTATGAGGAGATTCTCCTCACTTGAGCTGTACGGGGATATTTGACATTATTGTGTTACTGGATATCTTAAATATCGACTCTGTCAACCCCGCCTAATGTAGAAGTGATGGTTTTAGGCTTTATCTTTCTTAAACCAGTGTTTACTAGTGGAGACAGTGCAACAAACTCAAAACACATGATGTCTAGAGCCCGACCCGTTATTCAACCAGCCGATAATAGCAAATGAAATGACTATTGGCATCGGTTAATTTTATATCCATTATGTGCCAATATAACTTGATTTATTAACCAGTCAACAAGCGTTTAGTTTGTGTTTCATTGTATTACACTAGCAGTTCTCTTTCACCAGCAGAGGGCGCTATGTTGATTACAACAAGCATCATCACTCTCCAGAGTAATGCAGGGATCATGTGTATATGTAATTCAATCTCTAAGCAGGGCGGATAATCTTGTATTGGTCGGGCTCTCATGTTGACAACCACATTTGTTAGAGTAAAAGAAAAGGTAGGAATGTTTTATATTCTGGGTGTAGACTTTGAAAATGCAAATATACATTCACAACAGCAGACGTGCTACTTTTCTGTAAGTGAGTGCTGCTCACGGCTGAGGCCAATGGTCACTCACAGCGACGCTGCCAGGACGAGACTCAAAAGTAGGTCAAGTTAAAGCAGAACTATGGCGGAGTTGTCATGCCAATCTTAAGATTATGGATCTCAATGCAGCAATTTATCTATGCATGATTGCGTCCAGGAAGCGACAGAATCATGAGTGAAACATTTTAAAGCGAGAGATGCCCTTTTTTGGGCTTCTTTATGAAGGAGCAGAGAGGGGCTCGCCACTGTGTGTGTTAGAAAATAAAACACAGTTACCTTTATATATAACCTAACCTAATATAAATAGAATCATTTCTTTGTGTATTTCTTGTAATGCTGTCAGTCACTAAAAAAATAATCTAATTAATTAAAGGCTTTGTAAAAAATGAATTGCAGTTTGTATGGAGGATTGCATTTTAGGTAGATTTATATAACCCTGATTCTAGTTGGTTCAAATTTTAAATTGACTATGTTCTTCATTTTGACAGCTGTATTTTTTATTCTCAACGTATCGACGTGTTATTCTCTTGGGTCAAAATGGGTACTGCAGTCTAAATTCAAAACATTAGAGAGAGGTGTCCCCCCCCCCCCCCCTCCTCTCTAGAGTCCATGCTTACACAGGTCACCATGTGGTGGACACTGTAGCTTCAGTGTTTATCCAGCTCTGCATGGGTCTGTAAACCTTTCTGTGTTCTAACCTCCCTCCATTTTTCAAAATCATCTCCAATATTGATCCTAGTTTGAGCACGTTTCTGCTCGTGGAGCTTATTAGAAACATGCAGAGGCTTTTTAGGTCGGGTACAATCACTTCTATCTGAACCACTTCTCTTGCCCGCTTCCATCACTGCAACACCTGTTGACCTGATAACTTCTCTCATATCTGACAAACCGAGGGGCGTCCAAAACGGCCATGTGGGGGTGTCTTAAAAGCGCCTACCTTCTCTGGTCCAAACAAATCCAGAGCATTCAGGAGCAGAATCTAAAGTTAGAAGGAGGACATACTGGCTGCTGCATTGTTGTCAGAGAAGCCAGCACTTCAACATAGCATGTTTCATTAATGTCTGATGATATAGCAAGGAAAACATTTATTTTTCTACTTCAGGAACAAAACCTGGAAGTTCTCGTAGACCTCAGCTCCGTGCCAGTATTTTTACACGAGTAAAAAAAAACGTGCACATTTTCTTCCCTGCTTTTATTTCAAGCCTGCTTCATGATCTGCTTAACAAACCTGAACAATATTAATAAGCAATCAATAAATCAGCTCAGATAAATCATGATTTATGTTTGATTTCTATTAAAAATTAAAATTTACTGAGACTTCTTTTTTTTTTTTTATAAAAAATATTCAAAAACATCTATACACTATTTGGCACCCCTGCAGGTTTTTGAATAACATTCAGACCTTCCAGTAATCAGTGCCATAGCTTTCATTAGAGGATCACAGAGACATTCATACTCTGACAGAAACCCTTCCATTGTTAACAACCTTGCGCTTCAACACTGGGGACTCTTCTCTCTTTTGGTTTGACTGTTCCCGTGCAAACACAGTTTGGGATTGACTTAGGATATACTCAGGCAACAGCCATTTTTAAATACTTCTTTACAACACTCCTTAATCATTTCCTCTTCATAACCTGCACGCCACCGCAGCTTCTCATGCCATTGCCTCACACTTAGGACTCTTGGAATAATGCAGTAGTAAGTGTTAGCCTCCCGCTAATATAAACCTTGACAGTCCTGCTCACAAGATGCAGTGTGCAAGATCATTCTTCACAATGAACACAGTGATGAATGCCATCTGCCCAGTTCAGCTGTTATTCTATTTATAATGTAACAGAAAAGCATGTGGTGTGCTTTCTTTCCAAGGCTGCTTGCGCTCTCTTTTGGTTTTGTTTTCTTCTGCTATTATCGAGGTGTGTGAAGTACGTGGAGAACACAGTTGTCTCCTGCACATGTTTAGTTTTGTAACCCTTTTTGTGTTGTACCTTCACAAACTTTGTCTAAGTGTCCTTGGCTTTACAGACTGCTCTGCCCCTCACTCACTACACGTTTGAGATCAGGACTGCAGAAAGTGAACAAAGAATTGCTAATTGGTAAATGGTTTTACATATTGTATGTTCAGAACTTAGCATTCACAAGTTCTAGTAAGTATTTATTTCAGAAACCAAACAGCAAGGGAACAATTTAGAACCGTGAAACATGTTGCAGTTTGTGCAATTAAGACACACCGTCTAAACTGAATGACTGCTCGGGCTGCACTCTACTCTGGCAAGCTCAGCTGCTATTGGTTGGGAGTGACCAGAGCCCGTTCCTCTAGGAACATCTTGCACTCCCCTGCAGCTCAATAGGCATCTCACCATTGGGGAGACACCTGTATTCAACCATTATCTGACAGATACCAGATCCACTGCTCATTGACTACATAACAAACTACTCAGACGTTTGTTACATGATCAGGATTCTCCCTGACTTCAATGCACTCTATCTCCTCTCGTTCTCGCTCTCTCTCTCTTTCCCGTTCCCTCTCCCTTTCCCGCTCTTTACGCTTGGCCCGTTTTTTTTTCTTGTGCCTCTTTTTGGACGGCGGGAAGAAGGTCAGGAAAACGGGCAGGATGACAAAGCAGTGCAGCACGGTGCAGCCCGCGGTGAGGAGGGAGCACTTGAACAGTGTGTAGGTCAGATTGGAAGGCACAAATACCAGGGGCATGATCCCTATCACGAAGCAGGATGCGTTCTGCAGGATGGCCGCCCCGTGCTCCTCCAGCGCCAGCTTGATGCACTGTGTCCTGGTGTGCTCGGTGGCCAGCACAAAAGTGTACAGATGTGGCGCACAGTGATCCATGGCAAAGTTGAGGGTATAAATAAGGCACAGGATCGAGATGCTGTCCATGCCAACGTTCCACAGGGTCATCAGGCCCAAGACGCCCAGCTCTACAGAGGTAACCGTGAGAATGAGCCAGAAGTTCCCCAAGGGGTTGATGACGAGAAAAAAAGTGAGGATGAGGATTGTGAGCACGCTGAAGCCTGAGGTTAGGATGGGCGATATGACGGACGAGCTGTAGCGATCCATGAATACAAATGTAGGATTGAAGGCGATGAACTTGATGCTGTTGATGAGCATCAACGGGCGAAGCTTCTCCAGAAGCTCCACCACCTCCTCCCGCTTCTTTTCTGTCGTCCGCGCCACCAAGTACAACCTTGAGGCGATAATGTCGTACTCGTCGGTCTCGCGGTTCTTGGAGAATATGATGTCCTCTGTGAAGTGCTGGTACTCGGGGCTGCGCAGGAAGGAGCCTTTGAGTATGGAGATGAAGTCGTTTTTTGTCGACGCGCTCACATTCACCACCCTCAGGTAGTGGAAGAAATTGTCCATCCAGGAGATTTTGTTGAAGCCGTGACTAAGAGTCTTCAGATGCTCCTGAACTGTGGAGTTCCAGTACTCGATGGGCTCATAAATGTAGAACCCGATCACAGGACTGTAGTTACTGAAGTACTTCTGCTGGGTCATAGCATACGTCACACTTGGAGAGTTACTAGCCAGCAGGTTGACCACATTGGATCCGTCGCTGATTTGTAAACATCCCATGAATGAGAACGAGGCGTAAATGAGGTACAGGATGACCACAAACGGTTTCACGTAGGTGTTGGTAATCCATTCTGTGTAGTGCTCGCGTAGAAAGTGCTGGATGAAGTGGTTCTGATAGGGGATGCTGTCGTGGTGTGTGGACAAGTCGTGGCCGTCGCTCATCATGGTTTTGAACCATGTGGGCTGGCGGTCCAGGTACTCCACCGAGGGGATTTTACAACAAAAAACGCTGTGGTAGCGGTTCTGCTCCAGCTGTCCGGCGAACACGAGGCAGGAGCCGTAGAAAGAGAAGACATAGAAGTAGTTGACCAGAATGGCGACGCACATGCTCTGGCAGAAGATCTTCACAGACTCTATGTTGGTGAACGGGCTGGCTCCCATTCCGAAGGTGATGATGTAAAGCGAGCTGGTCATGGTGTAGCATACCATCACGTCAGCAAAGGCATCCGCCACGCGCTCCTTGAAGGGGAGGTTTTCCCTCGTTCTCCTCCAGCCCGCCAGCAGCTCAAACACTCCTTTAGTTCCATGGCCTGGAAAGAAAAGAGAGAGAGACTCAGTAAGAATTGTTTTTGATGTGTTAGCACCGTGACAAGAGAAACTCACATTGTCTGATAGTTGTTTTATTTGCATTGCTAGTGAAATGGTGAATGTTTCACAAAGACTACAAGCTGTCAGACGTGTTGGAATCCACCGGAGGAACATCGTGAAAAGAATTCTCAAGAATACCTCGCACTGAATTTTCTTTTTTCATCAAATATAAATTGGAAAACAGATTTATTTAACGCTTTTTGTGCCTTTACTGGAGAGACAGGTCAGCTAGAGTTTGAAATCAGAGCGAGAGAGACAGAGAGAGAGAGTGGGGAATAATATGCAGGAAAGTAGCCACAAGTCAGATTTAAACTTGGTCCACCTGCTTCAGGACTACAGCATCTTTAAATGCGGTGCATACACTAACCACTCGGCCACCAGCGGCCTCCAAAACATACATTTTTGAGTGACCAATAAAAAGAAAGAAAAAAAGACAATCTATGGTTGTAAATCCACGCTTAACTGAAATCTTTTTTTCACATTCAATTTTATCACATGTGGATCTTATCCACACCGTTAACATGGAGATTCAAACTGATATAATGTAAGCATGGTACTCTGATTGTTGAGGCACATAGGGCATCTATACAACGTCCCACATTCAATTTCAGTTAGTGTCTTCAAAAAATACTTATGTGTGAATTTAAAAAAATGAGAATGTTTCATAATGAAATATATAAAGATATATAAAGCAATGGTGACCTTTAACCCCAGCTGTGACCAGAGGGGACGAGGGTTTAAAATATTTATGACCCAGTCACATATCTGTCACAGAGAATGAAGAATATATTGGTGTGTTGCTGAACCAAGTCAAATCAGTTCAAATGTGAACACTCAAAGGTAAAAGGTAACACATATCAGTTCTTAGGGACAACGTCAACAGACCTCAGTTCAACCACTTAATAATGGAAAATGCGCAGCCACCACCATCAGACTGTTTCGTCCCCACTACCACCGCCGTCCTCATTCATACATGACCTGCTCTGACCTCCACCTCAGCAGCAAGGAAGTGTGGACAACAGGAACACGAGGAATACAAAGGAGAAATCCTTCCAGCATATGATCACACATGCTCTTTTGTAAAGCGTATCTAGACAACTCTTGTTATGGATTGATTCTATACAAATAATGATTGATTGATTGATTTGTATTGGACATGTGAAACATGTAGGCCTACAAAGTTTTTGTACATTTTTACAGCAAAAAGTATAATAAAAATGTGAATTCAAACAGGTTGAATTGATCTACCTGACATCGGCTTCCCTTCATATCGAGGACAGAGGTGTACACGCCCCTCTGAACCATGCATCAGTAAGCATTGGACAAACGGGCTGCAGCGAGCCCATTCATGTACTGTAGGTACTCATGTAACTCATGCAACACTTAAAATATAGACATGAATACACAATGTTCACAGAGGCTCTATAGTGCAAAACTCCCACACAGGAACACCCACACACACTGCTGCATTGTGATGGAGGGGTAAACTGAAGAGAGGGAATCTGTTGTAGATTTCTGAGAACTATAATCAATTTAACGTGCTCTCCCTTCAGATAAACATCTCAGAGCACAGAAGAAGACTGTGTTTGGCTCGTCAGTACGTTTCCCCGCAATCATCAAACTACAATATGCTTTTTAAATCTGGAGACTGGACGGTGATGTGAGAGGGATAAGCTAACCCTGACAGGATTATAAATGTCTCCCTGTGTGACACACTGAGAGGACGTTAATTAACGATAAAGGATTAATCCTGATTCCACTAGATGGCTCTTCCTGCTTTTAGTTTTATTAAGCTTCACTGCGAGTCGATTATTCAGTGTCAGCTGGTAAAGAGGGTGAAGAGAAAGAGGAAATTCACGACCGTGTTGTTTTTGCTAACAATACATCAGCTCACCTTTTAGAGTTCTTTGAGATGTGGAAAAAAAAAGATTGATGGATTGAGTAGGTGGGAACCATTCCAACAACAAAGGATTTGATCAAACATGACTCATCACAATGACAGTTGTTTGAGAATCACTACCTGCCCAGTGTCCCCTCATTGTTGTCACAGCACAATTCAAGTCGTTGACCTGCTCTGGTGTCTTTAATACCTGACAGGATTAAAAGCATGATGTCCTTCACTTACATATAAATAAATAATAAATCCTCTTCAATGACAAGAGTGGCATTTAGATCCATGTTAATGTTAAACATAACTGAAATCAGACAGACAGGTCACAGCGCAGGTCAAGTCTTTCTTTCTTTCTCATGTGAGATTTCATGACTTGAACATAATATTAAGATAATGTTTTTTAAAGGAAGAATGTGTGGCTTTTTGATCCAGTAGATGTCGCCATCCGCCACACTGAATCCTCCGCTCTCCTCCAGCGACACAGCGAGTTGTTAAATTGGAACGCACCATAATTAAGCACTAAGCGCAAAATTGCCTTTGTCTCGAGCTGCATTGTTGTGTTAGCATGCTAATGTTAGCGCTCTTTAGTTAGCTTGTAGCTTCACATTGCCTGTAAATTTACAAAGAATGATCATGATCTAAAAACACTTAGTTGACATTCAAATAATCAGTGAGTATGTTCTTCTTCTTCTCTCTAGTCCTTGACTAAATCAGCTTTTATACACAAGGGGAGGAGCCGACCGTCCCGTCCATGTAAACACAGTTCTGACAACAACAAAGCCAGTGGGACTCGAGCTTCTCACTCTTTGTAGACAGTCATGACTCAGAGACACATTTACACAGGATAGACTGGATTTCTTAGATATATTTATGTGTAAAATGTTGCAAATTCTGCCTTAACTAGAGTTGTTAATCTACAACTGAGCCCAACAGCGCAGGTTTCTCCTCAGGAACCTGAAAAGTTTTAATGTCATATAGGACATTTAAACAACAATAAACTGGTCACTCATTGAATCAGTCCTCACATTTTACATTGAATCCTGGTACACCCTTCTCACTGAAAAATGCAAGAAATCATCAAACATGCAGCTAAAATCACCGGCACCACCCAAATCCAAGTGTCAGAACTTAACATGCGTGCAGCACAAAGGAAAGCCGTCTGCATCACTGAGGACCCTTCACATCTCCTTCACCACTCAGTTCAGCTGCTCCACTCAGGCAGACGTTTCAGAGTAAACGTACAGAAACTCTTTTATTCCCACTGCACTATGCATCTTAAACAAGGCCAGATAAACACGACTTTTAAACGTACTCTGCAGATGTTAATGGAACCTTTGGTTTGATTTTTTTTATTTCATGTGAGTCTAAAGGGTTTGAATGTTTTGATGTTATTTGAGCCTCTAACCAAAGGTGACTATTCTGTCACTATATGATGGACATTAAAGTTTTTTTTAATCTTGAATCTTGAATTAAGGTGAAGCACACCATATCCTTTTTTTTCTGGAAGCCCTCTGTTGGGAAGAACACTGCAGGGCTGCCAGGTTATTACTGCTCTCCAGTAACGGCTTACATAGAGTCTTGAAGCCGTAAGGTGAACGTTTTACATCCTGGGATTACTCCAATACACTTTACCTTATTACCTGAAACTTTGCCTATGTTTAGTTTGCACATGCAGCATTGTGACACCATGTTTGAGTTTTAAAATGTGGATTAGGGTCGAGTTTAATAAAGTTGATTAAATGCTGAACTTAAAGGCAGGGTTGGTTATTTTCAAAAACTAGCATGATTTTGAAAGTAGTATTCCCTCAGTGCTCCATCTACACCCACCCCCTACCCTCTGTGCTCCCTCTAAAGCCACGCCCCCTCACTTACACATCGTCTCATGTCTCATTCAGCGGTAAGTAAACACTAAACTTTATCATAATACATCTTTAAAACACACAATTATTTTACTACTCACAACGGCCAACGACAGGGAGGCGTCTGATTGGTTCATCAGATCGGTACCTCGTGGCAGACATTGGTTGTTAGTGTTTTTACAGACTTACAAGTTTTTACAGGCTTACAAACTGATACAGATGACAGATTTTCTTAGTTCCTTTTTCAGAGCACATGAGTTATTAATTTCTGTCAGGACCTAAAGACGATTTCAACCAAAATCTTTAAAAAAGTGGATCAGGAGACATTGATTTATTAAAAACATGATTGATAGCCTTTGTCCTTATATTTTATAAATCCCTAATTAGGGGCTAGTATAGTCACTTCAACCTAAGGTCATGGCAACTTGAACTGAATAGTTATAGTTTGAGTAATCATTCAAACTTTCATCCAGTGACATACAAAGGAGGAAACAAGGAGCTTTGTCAGTATGCCAGATCTTAAATCAATGATGAAGGGGGAAATAGGATGGCTGGAAGCATGAGTGCCGCTCGATGCTAATCAGCTTCGAAGGAAACCGACAATTCTCTAGATGTCTAAATGCTGAAAGATGTAAAAAGACGTCTTGTGTTTTTATTTGGGCCTCTGGGACATAATGAGATGATGCTGGAGGAGCAGGGCCGAGGTAACAAAGCAATAAAGACACAGAGGAACTGTGTTCCTGATTATTGCTGTTATAAAACAGACCAGTGTCACTGTGATGTCCCCTAAACAAGTGCTCCCTCCCTCTCTCTCACTCTCACACACACACACACACACACACACACACACACACACACACACACACACACACACACACACACACACACACACACACACACACACACACACACACACACACACACACACACTCTCTCTTATTTCCACTTTAGAGACATGACTAGCAGTCTGCAGGGAAGACCAGACTCTCATTTGCTGTTTCTCTCTCCATCTTCGCCCACACAAAGACTCCCCCACACACATACTTTGGAACAGAAACACATACGGACAACAAATGAACAAGTCTGCCTCTCTCAACTCCTCTCTCCCTCTATGAGACTGCGGGTGGTTAAAATGCTTCGGTAGTTGCAGTGAAGGCCTCTCACACTTGCTCCTCAATATCTATGAACAGCTGAGAGCACTGACTGGGGATTTATTTAAAAACAAAAGCCTGCTAGCAGAAAGTGAACCTACAAATACAATCAAAGTGTTTCATTTCAACGTGCAGTGCTGCTTTACTACAGCCTGAGTGAAGATGCTGTTTAGGGCAATAAGGTCAAGGTGTCAGTATTCAAACTGAACATTTAGAGGTTCTAGCATCTGTGGGGAGTAAGCACTGTACATTGTGAAATGACTTGAGCTTGTATCGTTCTTTTCTAGTCTTCTCACCACTCTTTACATTTAAACCAGGTTTCTATGTAAAGAGTCCATCAGTATTAACTAATCCATTCATACACATTCATACGCTGCAGCCAAAGCAGCAGGAGCAATTTGGGGTTAAGTGTCTTTCCCAAGGACACATTGGTCATGTGGCTGCACGAGCTGGGCTCCAAAACGGTCGTGTGGGGGTGCCTTAAAACCACCTACCTTCTCTGGTCCAAACAAATCCAGAGCATTCAGGAGTAGAATCTAAAGTTAGAAGGAGGCTGCATTGTTGTCAGAGAAGACAGCACTTCAACATAGCATGTTTCATTAATGATCATATAGTAAGATCACTTCAAGATTTAATTCAGTACTTATCTTACATTTGGGTCCTTTAACTTCATACTTGGGATGCTATTTGACAGCTTGTAAGAATACAATAACATACAATGATAAAAGGTCAACTGCATTTCCCCCCACATTTCTTCCTGAATATCCAGTGAGATCCAAGCTACCTGTCCCTGTTACATAAGAAACGGTCCAACACCTAGTCCAGGTTGTTTGTCAAATTAAGACTCAAAGGCATGCATAGTTTTAAGTTTGAGTGACTGAGCTGTAGTGCGTTGCTCAGCTCAGCTTTAAGTACTCCAGTCATGTTTTATTTGAGGGACATCATTAAGAACAGGTCACAACCTTCTGATTTACAGACCCAATCATACTTGCTTTAATCACCTATGTGCTGGAATACTGTAATGCACTTTATTTCAGCCTCACTTTGACTCATGCTCTCTGAAACTCCTCGCTTTGCACGAGTGTTCTTACTTTCCCTTCCTCTCTAAGTGTGTGGCCTGAATTCTCCTAATTATCCGGCCATAAAAAGAAATGTAGCAGGTATTTAACCTTTGCAATTTTGCCTTCACAGCATCGGTGATCTTTTGCGCTATGAAAGCTATTTAAAAGCACATCTCCACAGCTTCTGTTTACCCTCTGAAAGCTTTTATGAATCCCCTGTTCACGTTCCTTTTTATCAGGGTGCAGCTGGGTGTCTGCCAGCCGCTGCAGCAGTGTGTCTGGAGAGAGGAAAGGATCAAAAGTAGGGATGTAACGGAATGAAAACAATAGTTCTGCTGGGCAAAAAGTGTAGTTTAGTTTCAGTCACAGCAGAGACAGAAGTCAGAACTACAGAGACCATAATCCTTTGTGCTCTAGTGTAACACACACTCCTAACAGTGTTTGTGAGGAGCGAGAAAGGAGAGCAAACTTTGAAATTCTGGATGTTCCAACGAGGTCGACGCAGGCTTTTCTACCACACTGAGAAGATCAGTGTATTCTCAGAGACTGTCCACATCCAATTCTCAAGGTAATCCGTGAGGATGTTTGTATATATTTAAGTGAAAGAGTGTCATTTCTGTTTTTAGCTTACTCAGCAAACCGGACACTGCCATCTTGTTTTGGTCTATTGACCGATCAGAGGCTGTATATGGAATTAGCTAACATGTAAGGGCCATTAAGAAGCCAGTGCAGCCCGAGAAAGACGTCACAGCCTGCTCTCAGCACAGAAATATGAAAAATAGAACTGTTTTGAAAAGATTCATCCTGTTCAGCTTATTCTAGTATCAGTAGATCTGTGCTCTGAATAATGTGTTGATTGTCCTTTGAATTAAATAAATACTTTCACACACTCCCTGACCTTCCAGAGGGCCATGTACTCCCTGGATGTTCAGGGACTTTTTTGTTTATTAAAAGTGCCTTTTAGGTCATTTGACCCTCATCTCATAGCCTGTTTCAATGTCCAATCAATGTTTAAGAAATTGATTTTTTTTTCCAAGTCTTGAATTTTCTTTTTTTAAATATCGCAATAATACCGTGGACTTGTTATCCTGATATTATCGTATCATGAAACTTTCATATCGTTAAATCCCAAATGAAAAGAGAATGAAATATGATAATCTGTTCCCCAGATGCAGACACAACCCTGAGTGGATTGTAGGTGAGCACTTTTTCACTGTCTGTTCTCACTACTTTCTGCTAAGAAGAGGTGTGTATCTCACACTGCTTCACCATGTTGCCCCTACAATGGAGGCCTGGGCTGTTTGTACCCTTTACTCCTCTTCTGGCCCACATTTCAAAGTCAATGAGACCTTCAGGCACATTTATTTTCTAAAACTTCTGAGGCATAAAAAACCCACATTCACATGGCAAGAGAGCATATCAGTTACTCCTGCCCTGCCCACCTTGGATTCTCTTACGGATGACTATCATCTGTGCAGCGTTTTCACACCGCTGGGGATGAAAAAGCAGCAGATATTGTAAAGAGGTCCCACTGCAGAAGAGAGATCAAAACTCATTAAATCAGAGGATGGGACCGGATGTTGGGTTGAGCAAAGGGTGGTCTGCAAAAGCTATCTTGACATCCAAATCGACTAATGGTTTTTTGAAAATCGAAGAACACTTATTTGAATCAAATGTACATCCCTGAAAAAGAGCTCTTGGGGGCTTTATCAAAGGAAGATGAAAACAAATCGCAGCTCTTATTGTTCCTCCATACCTTTTATGTTCATGAATACTGCCCAACTATTTCACGGTTATGATAAAAAAAAAAAAAAGATCTATCAACATTATTCTAAAAATAATCAGAGTCAACCGCTCATCTTTGACGTGAAAGGACTTCAGAGGCAGCGAGTGACATGCAGCGCACAAAAATACCATAACAGACCAAAAATATCTGGTGGACAGGAGCTCGCCCTTTCCTTTATTCACTCGATCCATTCAATATACATGACCTCAGCACTCTTTGATGCTATTCTTAGTGCTGTTAAGAGGGGTCCTTCTGAGACCCCTCTTAATGCTCCAGGTGAATGCTCCATTAAAAATGGATTAGACCCCAACACACCTGCTCATTGACTCTCATTTGTAAAAGTGGCCCTCGTCCGCTCAATATTCACCCTCACACAAACGGCATATCTACTGAGTATGAAATGTGCGCAGGGGAACTGATGTTCAGGTTCTTATTGGGGATTCTTTGGTTGTTGTTTTAGTTCCAACACTGTGCACAATCAAAGCATATTGGTAATTGCTTTAAGGGTATGTTTTAAAGTGCAAATAAGAACCAAAATGTTTATGTTTAGCTTTGACAGATTATTTACGAGACATACACATAATGTTATAATAAAAATCCTGCAGAGCTGAATTAGAATAATAATATATTCTGTTTCCTCTAAATATGTTATGAAGCATCTATTGACATTATTTGGATGGCTCTTATAAAGTTGGAACTGACAATTAAAATATCTTGTTCCAACTTTTTAATGACCATCCAAATAATGTTAATACCTGCTCTACACAGTATTTAGGAACTATTTACAAAGTATTATAAACATCAGTTACAACTTTACAAAAACCATCCAAATAATGTTGATGGGGACATATTATGAAAAATCCACATCTACAGTGTTTCTGAACATATATTTGGGTAACCTGAGTGTCTACAGTCCCACAAAATGAGAAATAAACCCATCCAGTCCTTTGTTTGTGGTCTGCATAAGTCTTACAACACAGAGAAAAATGCTCTGTTTCAAATGTGCTCTCCTTGTGATGTCACAGTGGGATTCTGGTAAAATAAATCCCCTCCCCTCCCCTGATATCTCCACCCATGGACTCCACCCCCAGCCTAGAACAAAACTTTTGCGCAGGTCAGCCATTTTTATTCTCGCTACAGAGGAGTGATGTCTACGGGGAAAACTCAGGGGGGGGGTCATTACATTTAAAGAGACACACACACCAAAACGGAGCGTTCTGAGAGAGCTGGTTTATACAGGGTCACAAACCTCCTCTGCTGCTTGATTCATGTTATATTTTGACCAAAGCACAGCACAGATGTTTCAATTAGACCACATGGGACTGTTTGAAAAGGTGGAAAAGGGGGATAATATGTCCTCTTTAATAGATGTGCTACACAGTATTTATGAACCATTGACAAAGTATTATAAACATCAGTTACAACTTTAAAAATATCATCCAGATAATGATTCTTGATGGTTTACAAACCCATTAATAACCACTGATAAAGTATTAATTATCATTTAAAAAATGTTTATGGATGCTTTACAAAGTATTAATAGGGTATTATAAAATTCAGTTCCAGCTTTATAATAACCATCCAAATAATGTTAATAGACGGTTTACAAACCCATTATTGACGTTAACTAAGTGTTACAAATATCTGGTCCATATTGTTTATAGATGTTTTATAAACCATCTCCTAAAGCTTTACAAATCATTTGGTAATCATTAACTTTTAAAATGTTAACAACATATATCATAGCATTATTAACTATCATTTCATTGTTTGTTACCAGTTAAATTACTATTAACTAAAGGTTTATTAACTATAAATTAACCCTTTATTGATGATAGTTATTATTAAGTGTTACCGACATTTCAAATATACTTTTGCTGCTCCAGGATTCTTCACTCACCCTGCATATTAATATTAATATCATCATTCACAAATAGGAAGTGTGACTACATTTTGCATGTGAAGCGGACACAATCTTGGCCCTCAGTGAGGCTTAGGTTGCAAAGAGGTTGGAATTATTCACCAGGTTATACCAATTTGGTGTTTTGGGCGTAATCTGACTTAAACCAATCAGAGAGTTCACTCTCATTCCCTTTAGTGTTTCAGTATTGATTCTTCAAGAGAGCAGGCTCTGACCAGCTCATGTCATTTCTCTCTTTACAGTTTGCCCCTGACTGCACAGAAACACACACAGGTTGCATAAAATGTTTTTTTCCACTGATTGTAGTTATTATGTTCACTGAAGCATTCACTCAACATCAGGCACATTGGTGACAGTCTTGCTGCTATTTGGCGCATGCCATCCCACACACTCCCTTTCAATCCATCACTGTGTCATGTCCGGTTGGGAGGAGTGAGCACGAGGAACGCTGAGCCCCAGGAAACTTCAACTGATAATTAATTATGAAAAAAGACTCTAATGCAAGGAAGTAACCTATTGAAGTTTGGAATATAAATTGTTAAGCTGTTGATGGCACCAAAAAGATCAAAGATAAAACAGAAGATGGAACTGACAAATCAAAGAGACGTTCCCCCTGTATCACCTGACCACCTGTACTTATGAGCTCTATAATAAGAGAAGAAATAAATGCTGCTATAGATAAACTACAGCCCTTACCTAATTCCATTAAAGAAGATTTGAATAGATGCAACAAGAAACTTACGGATGTTGAGCAAGCCCTTTCGAGCATGGAGAGTCGGATAATTTCGCTGGAGAAATCCAACGAGTTGCTCCAAAATGAGAACAAGGAGCTGAGAGAAAAGGGGAATCCCACCGATTTCATGGCAACCTTCTTTTAAGAGGTTTTTAAAGATAAAGACCTCAAAGGTAACATAATCAGAAGTGCTGCTTGTCAACATGCAAGGCAGGTAACTGCTTGAGGCCCCAGACCAGCAAGGGACTCCAGCAATGACAGTAGGAAACCTCCCTGACGGGGCCCTATCTTGTTGTGTTCCTTATCATCTCATGTATTATTCCTGTGAAAGTCAAAGTCTGTGAATGAGACGCAGGCAGATATAATAGTGGTTGGAGAGGCCCCCAATTAATTTTTGCCTAGGACCCCAAAATACTCTAGAATTGCCCCTGAACATAATTTCCCTGGATACACTAAGCATCCTCCTGGGAATGGCAATGTAGAAAGAAAAAAAAAGCATTTCCCTTGGTAGACTTTGCTGTATAGGCTCTAGATTTCTTGCTCTTCCAGAAAAGGTTTAATATTTAATCTTGGACCATATCACCACAGAACTATATTAAATTATGTATAGACCTGTTTTATGGTTCCTCTGTGCAGCACTTAATAACAACCCTGAGGCTGTCATACCCCCATCATTCCAGAGCCACTTAAAGCAATAACGTTCATATATCGATCATCAGTCACACAGCCCCACTTATTGAAACAGGCAGGAATTCCCATGAGGCTTTTCAACGTTAGCCTCAGAGATAGCCTCCGCCTGAGACTGGCTGCAAATGTTGAGTGTCACTATCTGTCTTGTCTTCACAGGATAAAAAAAGTACAAGTCCGTAGAAAAAAGAAGATCCAGAAAGAGTTAACTTCCAACAGGTTTAAAATCATACAAAACATTGATAGGTTCATATTGGCGTATATAGATGTGACAGAACACAGAAAGCATAGGGGAAGAAAAAACACAACTTACAAGAAAAATATATTTAGCGCAGAAAATGCACGTTATTGCTGCAAGCTGAAATTCATTTGCTCACTCCTTTAAAGAACAAAATGACGGATATCTGTTTGGTGCGCTTTGGCGCCTGTCAATGGTCTCTGAGTGGAACTGCACCGTTGTAAGTCAAACAGTACTGTTCCCTCTCCCTCGAAGACAACGTGCAGAAACGTTGTGAGAAGCCAAAGAACAATGCTAACTGACAAGGTTCAATAATATTACCAAGTTTTGAGCAAATATGACTCTGGAAGCATCTCCAGCCCGTTTTTTGCAAACTAGCATGTGAAGTATGTGTATGTGTATTCCATTGATGCTATTATGTCTACAGTCTGTGGCTAAATGGACAGTTACTCTCTAGGTACCAATATGTTGTTGACTACACTGTCCACATTGTGAGCAACTCGCATAAGCTAAATTGACTTAGTAATGTGCAAGATTACTACAGCGAATGCAAGTAACCGTGGCTAACTAGCGAGCTAGCATAAACTCTCCCTGGTTGGCAGCTTATTTAAGGTCTTTACCTGAAAAACTTAATGTTACATTACATTTTACTTGGCCCTCCTGAGCTCTCACCTGCCCCTCCCCCTTACCGTGCCAGAAGCCCAGGAGGCCTTGTCCGGGCAGCAGAAGCCAGGCTCTAGAGCAGACGGAGCTCCCCCAACCTTTAGAGAGGTCATCTGGCACTACTACCACCCGACGTCCAGCCACTACAATCGGACCGTGTTGTCCCTCAACCACCGCCCGACGCCCAGCCTCCCCCATCAGACTGTGTCGTCCTTGAAACCACCACTGTCCTCATTCACTCACGGCCTGCTCCGACCTCCATCTCAGCGGAAAGGAAGTGTGGACAACAGGAACAGAGGAATACAAAGGAGACATCCTTCCTGCATATTATCCTATACGCTCTATTGTAAAGCGTCTCGAGATAACAACATAACATTATAAATTAGTGCTATACAAATAATGATTGGTTGATTGATTACTTTAGATAGGATTATTAGTCAGCTAACTTTCTTTTTGGCACACCAAGGTGAGATAACTGGATGGAACTCTTTACACACACTAATTCCTCTGAACACAAGTTAACTCTGATAATTATGACAGAACATCAAATGGCGATATTTCCCAATTGATTTGCTAGTTCAGTCAGGGAGAGACTGACGGGGGATGGCACAGAGCGATAGTTTTAATAATTACCTTGAAGATTCGGGGCTTTTGAGGAAAGATGCAGGGCTTAAACCCTGTAATCCAGCCCCGGTCTCCGCCAAAGCTGTGTGGGAAAACTAATCACACATTTGCCACATTACTCCTAGAACGGTATGCAATACATTTATTATTTATGAAAGACATGGCTGCAGCCCACAATGGTCCCATTAAACATTACTGTATATAAACTGGCTTACAACATGCCAAGTATAAATCCTGCATTGCAAATTAATACCTTGCCATTATGAATTATGAAAAAAGGGGAATTTCAATAGGAAATCAGTTTTTAATGTTTTAATTTCATTTGCGCCAAATCAATTCACACTGCAGCAAGAGCTACATCTTTGGGACTCAGCATACTGCTTCTGGGGTTTATAGTATAAATTCAAATAGTGTCAGTGTCACTGTGAGTCAAATATGACGGACGGGACTACATGATTGGACCCTGTCTTTCTCCTATGGGTGCAGTAGCTGCCTGTTATGTTATGGTAAGTAAATATACAGTTTTGGAAAATCAATACTGAGCTGTTATAGGCCTGACAGAGCTGTCACTTCCTCTGTAATCTCACAGCATGTATGTTTCATGAGTCCTGCCTTTGCTTTTTTTCCCTTTCCACCTCTCCCTGCCTGTTTTTGCACTTCCTTCATCCATCACATATCCAGAGAGTGAAGGAGGTGACACCCTCAGCTCAAGAGTAATTGGCCAGTTCAAAGATGACACGGAAGATAGGCACAGGGGAGACCGACGGCAGAATCAGCTGCTGAATATAAAGCAAAGGTTTACCCACTATCTACCTCATGCAGAGCATATTCTCTACTGGAGCCAAAGGTCAGCGAAAAAAACAAGCTTGGTTGTTCAGAGACAAAAGTGGGATGCTAAAGGAGGCTTTGATAGAACAGATAAAGGGAAATTAGAAACTTTAACAAGCTACCTTCAGTCTCAGAGGGGAGAAACTGCTCTTTGAATACTTTGATTCCACACTATCAAACATTGTCAGTGTTGCAAAAATCTTTCTGTGTTTCCCTCTGGAGGTACTTAGGTAGGAACCACTGTATCAACCACGAGTACTTTAATGATACCAATGGAAATATGTCCATATGGCACTCACAACAAAGAAGGTACAACATGTCTTGAGGTTTGGTATCTTACAAACATACACATTTCGTCTGGCATTAAGGTGAGAAATTAGGGTGGCAGTAGCTCACTCCGTAGAGACCTGGGTTGGTTACCATGACGACTAAAGGCTATGGCTAAATGGCAACATTGAAGAGAGTTATTTATTACATGCTAACTGAGACAGGTTTGTAAAGTTCCAACTTTTTATTTTTGCTTGCTCATGGTTTGCTCTCTAGGAGTGTAAAGCACTAGGGTTGTCATGGTAACCAGAAAAATTTGTAACCGCGGTACAATCCAACTGCGGTGAACCGCCATAACCGCACGTGACTTCACCTCAGCCCACCTCATGTTCAGATGGGTACAAATGCAACTTCACTGGTACCTAAATAGAATGTAGCTTTGCCCCTTTGGGAACATTCCAGCTTTCAGCCAAATGAAATGGGAGAACCAGCTGATTTAGACTAGGCAATTTGTCAAATCTGCATCAAAAACATCTGTGTGAAAAAAGAAAACACATCCAATGTGAAGTCTCACCCTGCAAATAGTATCTGGCTGCAAGAACTTTTTTATTGTGACTTTTATTTGTTTTATTATTTTCTTAACAACGTTGCTGTTGACAATCAGTGACAGACACAACAGTGTGGAGCAACGCAGCGCATGAAGTAGACACTACACAGCTCCTGGTGCTGAAATACAGCCCCATCATGTCACCAAGTTATAACCACAACTGTATAGCGATACATGTATTCTGTAGCCAAATTGTTTTTTAAAAAACAAACTGTTTGAGCTTTTTTGTATGCATAAGGCTTAAGAGGAGGTGATTCTGGTGTTTTGTTTAAACACACTGACTAACAGGTAGCTGTTGCTGTGTCACTGGAAATGAAAAACAACCTACATTAGCCTTTCTGCTAAATTTCCCATTTTTAAACGAGCCCATTGTTCTGCAATATAGGTCGTTGAACAACCAACTGATCAAAAAGTTTGAATGTGCACTGCCAATGTGGGCATATTGCAGGTAGCCCCAGAGAGGTCCTCTTTATCTTATAAATTACTGTTTGCACTAATTTAGTTCATTTGACAAAATACGTGAATACAGCTGACATTGCATATTAGATGGTACTGCATTTCCTAAGACCAACCATCAGAAAGCTTCCTTCTTCTTGTAAAAATAAAACTGTAAAGCACCAATACTGAAGTACTTCCTTTGGCTAGATGTCCTTTGCCATAGAGAGCTAAAATATGGAATTTCCTATTGAACTAAAACAAACCACAAGAGCAAAGTTGACAAAATTTTAACTTGAAATTAAGTGTTCAGCCAGGGTGCTAACCATAACCCTATCAGCTGCTCTATCTCTCTCTTAAAAGGGAAACACAAAGACCAAAAATAAATCCTATAAAATGACTATTCTTTAAATTTCAAAGTGGGGTGCTGCATTCTCAAGTTGAGGACGACCAGCTTGATACAATTGCATACAAAACCGAAGGACTATTAATATATTTGAAAGATCCTTAGAAATGATAATCCTTTTACAATTTAACTGCAAAACATAGACGATTTATTAATTGAGCATCTTCTGATTAAACCGAGAAAAGATAGACATTTAAAGGTGCAGTATGTAGATTTGATAGTGACATTTTAAAGTTGGAGAAGTAAAACAATTCTCTGCTATATTTTCTGAACTAAATACAAAAAATGTATTCAAAGGAAAAATTGGGTTCCTGGAACTCTGTTTGGAGCTAGAAAGTGACCAGGAGAGTTAGTCACTGTTATGGGCCCACCACCATAACTTCTCGTGTAGCATTTTATCTTCAAACAGTGTTCAGGGACCAGGAGAGCGGGGAATCATGGGAGTTCTCTCTGCTACTCCCTCCCTCCCCCCAGTGAAAACGAACTCCGTGGTGACTGTAGTCAAGAAGAACGGGCAAAACCGACCTGAGGAAGAGAAGATGTTGCGTTGGTCAACATCTTCTCTTCTCTTCTAAATGTATCCAATTATAATTTACATGACGTTTTTTTTTATCACAGCAGCGCAAACAGCAACAGTACAGCAGCTTTCAGTAGTAGACCATGCAGCGGTCTTTGACGTAACATCCGGTGTTTCCTAGGCAACGATAAACATTTCTTGTCTGTCATGGCGGCTCATCATGGCGGCTGCCGCGACAAGACACGTCCCGTTACAACTATAAAATGAAGGATTTCTCTGACTTTGATAACTGTTGGAAATATTTGAGGTAACGCAAGTACTCAATACTGGAGTAGCGGAGCTAAACCAATCAGAGAGCAGAAGGGGTTATTTGAACAAAAAGAAAACTACACCAGCAGAACATTGTACAAACGCTAACAGGAGAATTATGTGTCTTTGAAATAGAACACTTTAATCCTGAGTGTTATTGTAGCCTCCATGTAGGAGACAAAGATCATTAGAACCAACTAAGAAGCATTGAGAGAGTAAGATAACTTCTCTGAGTTAAGATAATGAGGTCTTTGATATCACCAGGACTGTGCACAATACAGCCCTGAAGTGTCTCATTCATCTCGCTACAGCCAAAGTGTTTGTTAGCATGTGGCCAAGAGCTATCAGCTCAGGATGAAAACAACTTCAAAGGTAAAAATGAATGTTAAAATAGTAAAAAACAAAAACAGGGCAGCTTAATGAATGCACATTAACTGATTTACACAAAGCATTACAAATGATCTGAAACACAAGTGCAGAACTAATCAACAGGATCAATAACTCCTCTTTTCATTAAAGCCATTTTCTCCAAACATATCTTTAATTATGGTTTGGCTGTTCTTTTGGAGATGTCGGATGTTTTTGTGGTGAGGCTAAAGGACGGGATTTTGAGGTCAGAAAGGTGTCGCTGCAGACTGACACAGTGAATTTATTTCACTGAAGCTCTTTTGCTATTCTAGAGATGCTCTCAGCGGTTCACTCACAAAGTTGTCTTGACCTCTCTGACCTCAACTTGACATCAACTGTTCCTGTAAGTTAAAATTTGTATTTACATGAACTGAGAAACCGGCTACCAGAAATCACAATGCTAGCTTCTAATAACCTCTTCTTGCAATGTGGGCACAGTTCATTTATTGTAAGGAATGCTCGGCAGCCGTTTGTGAAATCTAAAGACAGATCTGAAAATCTGAACAGAGTATTTAATAAAGCTTTGAAAGTTGCATCACACTGACGACTGTGAACAAGCCGTATAGCCCTCACACTCTGATGAAGGGAAAAGTTATCTGAGATGTAAAATTCTAGGCACAAACTTTTGCATGATGCTGCTTTACCTGTAAATGTTCTCAAAACTTATAAAAAACAAAAAATATTTTCCAATTATTTTCCAATGTTTGCCTATTGGAGATCAGTTTTACTCACCAAAAACAAATTCTGACAGGAAGTAGCTAAACACTTAATTCTAGTGTGTGTGTGTGTGTGTGTGTGTGTGTGTGTGTGCGTGTGCTTGTGCGTGTACATGTGTGTGTGTGTGTGCTCATTAAGTAATTTATTATGAAGTATTTTGACTGTTTCACTAATAAACTAATTATAGGGGTTTTTAATTAAGTCTGTCCTTGTTCACTATGACCTTATTCCACTGCAGGAACACTGATGGAATATCATAAATGTTAAAAAAAAAAGATAACTCTGTTAAGGGTATTGTTGTTTTTTTCAGGCTAGTTAATCAATAATTAAATAAACTATTCATTATCATATTTACATTTCAATTCATAAGTCCAATAAAAAAGCTTAATTTCAGTTAGAAATCCCATCCCCCCATAGTTGCTCTTTCAATTGTGATGTCATCTCAACAGGGGGCACCACACTGCCGTTCCACATTGGGTATCAGTATCCATTTCAGTTGTCCCTGTCTACCCTGATGTGGCATTGATTTAGTGATAGGGGTGTGTCTCAGTCAGAACCTCCCCAGAGGAAGGTGGACATCTGCTCCCTCTGAGGTCCTGTCATATGAAATTACTTTAATGAAGTCCTCTCTATCTCCTTCACCCTCCTCGACCTCCTCCCTCTCGATGTGACTTTCTCCTCTGCCTCTTACATCTGGATCTGTTTCAGTCTGCTTCCCCCCCCCACACACACACACACACACACACACACACACACACACACACACACACACACACACACACACACACACACACACACACACACACACACACACACACACACACACACACACACACACACACACACACACACTCCTGTACATCACACAGGTTTTTCCACCTCTCTCTTTCCTCCCTGACATTTTTTTTTTGCGTCTCTCACCACCCCGCCTCCATCACACCTCCCCTTCTCGCCTCCTCCCCCCCTCCTGCCTCTGGGTCACAAGGAGCGATCCAGCCTCCTGTTCCTGAGTCTTACTTAAACTTCAGTTATGTCAGCCGGCCTGCAGCAGAGCTGTAACCAAAGCCGCAGGGATCCAGTGACCTTAAGAGTGCGCACGGAGGAAAGACGAGGTAGGCAGTATAGTGTAAATGGACAAAGTACATCCGAGGGAGCTAAGAGATGTAGGAAAGGGAGCTGGGAAGGAGGCAGAGGAAGACAAACAGAATATTTTCAAATCCTGTAAATACAAATACATATAAAGAGTTTGCGACGGGCTTGTATGTCTCTCAAACTGAATATATGGAATTAAAAGAAGTACATCAATTTAACAGCAATGTGTTTTTATTTTACACAAGTGGAGATGGCTGTTTTTTTTCACAGTGCATCTCTTTTCATGCTGTTATGATCCTAAAGTTGCTTTAAGGAACAACACATTTTTATCCTGCAAATCTTGCTGACAACATTTATGACCCAAATTATGCATTTAGCAAAGAAAAAAAAAAAAAGCCGACCAGAACTGATGTTTCAAAAAGCTGCTTGTGAGTGAGGCCTGATGAATGGCTGCTGCAGTCCTAAATGAAACACCTGCATTCACAGCATCCCCTCACATAAAGAATATACTGTCAGACATTAAACCTTTATATTTCACCCTAATCAGAGGTGGCACCTCAAACCTCAACTCTTTTAAGAAGGACACATGAGCAGAAGCAGCCAATTATACTTTTAAGTGGTTACAATGCCTCCGCTAAACTGACGCCACGATCCTTTTTATTTACAGGAAACATGTTCAAATGTAAATCACACATCAGAAAAAGAGGGACAAGCCTTGATCCATGAACTCAGGATACAGTTAGCAGTCAGAAACATTTGAGAAATATAATGCATCCTCCTCGAAGCCTCTGTGATGAGTTTTTATCTGACTATAAAACATTCTGAAATTCATTTTGATGCCGCTGTAGCTTAAAAAAAATTCAAGACAATCAGCGGATTCATCTTTTATATATTGTGTTGTTGAATGTCTGGAACTGCCTCCATTGGGAAGGTGTCAGACGTGACAACATGCTTAAGAAACAGACTGACATATTCGTGTAAAAAGAGGGGAGGGGAGGGGCAAGATAGGACATAAAAGGAACGATGTGGAAGTAGGGGACGAGCAGAGTCCACTATGCAATGCTATAATGAGAATATTTTACCTTATGTCAATGTCTATGTGTAGTTCAACAGAATGACACTATGAACTTCAGAGCGCAGAACAACATACTGGAGAAGAGAAAACATAATGCAGCAGTTTCACTACATGCACTGAGATCACAGCGGTCGGGGGCATGTCATTCTGTGCAGGGAGTAAACGTCAGCCCCCCTCCCACTCGCTCGAGTTGAATTCCCCTGATTGCTTGTGTCGCATTACAATGTGATGACGTTTGTACAAGAGGTAACTGTGCTCAGGCCCGGTAATGACTAGGGAGGGGGCCAATCATGCTCCGGCACAGAACAGGGAAACTGGGCTTAGTGTGAGAGCGCCCTAAGACCGACAATTTATGAAACATTTTACCGTAGAAAAAAACAATAGCCAATTCATTGTTGGAAAATGCTTTACACATGACAGGACCTCAGCAAACAGAAGAGACATACTGCTTTGGTTACAGGAGGGTGCCAAAATCAACACATGGAGACAAAGAGGAAGTTCTTCTCAGAAGCCAACTTACTTTTAATCAAAGTGTCTGGTGTGTAGCTGCTTCATCTAGAACACATCCAGGGTGTAAATCCAATAGGAGGTTTAAAACCAAACTACCACTAGGACCTAATGTTACCATTAGGCTGTGACTCAGTTGGTAGAGTCGGTTGTCTCCTAACCAGAAGGTCAAGGGAAGTGTAAGGTGCTTGAGCACGGCACTGAGGCCACACTGGTCAAACTAACTGGACTTTAGAGATGAAGCGTGCTTAGGCATGGTACGGGTTGCAAGTATGACCCGCGCCCTAAGTAGTCAAAAGACTAGAAAAGCACGCTACGAGCTCAAGTCCATTTACCATTCTGACAAGGCAACTGCAATAAATGTATTTTAAACACCAGTGTTGTTCTTTGGTGAGTCAGAATAATGAGTTCTAATGACTTCAGGATGTTAGAATCAGTGTCAGTTCATGTGTCACATCCTTTGTTCACTCTTATTCCACCTACCTGCCAAATGATGACATTTGTTTCTAACATTTTATTTCAAAACTTCAAACAGATTTTTTCAACTCTGATTCAAATCATTATGTTCCATGACACCACTGACACACAACTTAAACATCAAACTGAATCCTATAATATATCTAACTGTGAGTCTTTTCTTACACAGTTTCACAGTGATGTGTGTTAGCGGTTAGTTGTAACTAATGGTTGAGTTATACTATAAAAGAGTATACAGTCAAAGCCACCACACTAAGAATAACAACACCCAACGCCTGGTGAAATACTGAAACATGTTGCACTACGATTGAATGTGTACGCTCTGCAAGAATCACAGAATTACTTTCTTTTTCTGTTTCCTGACAAAAGAATGTGATCTTCAAACGCAGCAGTAAGATCCACACAGACACACACATGGAGTGTGGAGACACACATATGGAGACATATGGAGACAAGCCCATCACAATTCAGCTAATTCCTTTCCCAATCAACTCAATACGAGTGTCTACCGCTGATAAGGCCCCTAACCAACCACTACACACACACACACACACACACACACACACACACACACACACACACACACACACACACACACACACACACAGACACACACACAGACACACACACACACACACACACACACACACACACACACACACAGAAGATGCAGTCAAAACCTTTCACAACATGAGCGTCCACTCACCCATAGCAAAGAATGGGATTCCTAGCAGCGTGGAGTTGAACTTCCCGTCTGATATAAAAAAGATTCCTGCAGCCGTGACGTTGGCGATACAGATGGTCAGCACGCCCAGGAGGCCCAGGAACGGCTTCCCCCTTAGACAGTCCCGCATGGAGCTAGAGATGGTGGCGGCCAAGAGTACCAGCACGAGACTGACCAGCACTTCCCCCTTGGCCAAGACGCCGGTCTGGTGGAAATCCCGCCACAGGCTGAAGGAGGTGAGCGACTGGACGTGGAGCTGGTCGGTTGCATGGGGGGCCTCGGCTGTGGACAGCCGGTTGACCAGGGCGCAGAACTCGTTCTCCCAGCGCTCTGCGATGGCATCCTGCACCACAGGGCCATGGTTGCGGAGGTAGTAGGTAATCTGGACAGCACGGGCGAACTTGACCTGCTGGTCCCGGCTGTTGGGCGAGAAGGACACGCCACCCAGCTGGTGGCCGATGAAGGACACACGGCCATCCTGTGGGGGATTTAGAAATAAAGGGGATTAGCTCTAAAGGAACATACACGTTTTTAGTGCCTTTGGTCAATGAAAAATGAAACATTATCGTCTCATTTAACTCTTAATGTAAAAAAAACAACTTCCATGTGCTTTTTCATACGTAATAGGTCTATAAATGATTTATTTGAGGGATGGATAAAGGACAAAATAATGGAAGCAGTGGATGAAGGTATCATCATTCTGGATGAGAAATTAAAATGTGACAGACAGGTTAAGTACATTTGTAAGAAGGTCAAACCAGATCTAAACTGCTTTCATTTTATTAGCAGGGAAGATATACATGCATGCAATGATTTTTTCACATTTGTCATATCGCATTACGTCATGGTAAGAAGCTCCAACTACATAAAGACCAATTATCTCGATATACAAGCAATCAAAGTCATGCTCTCCCAACCTTCAGTGCGGTGATCTGGCACTACTAAAACCCAACCTCCCTGAAGCCACTACCATCGGACTGTGTCCTCCCACTACCACCCAACGCCCAGCCTCCAACATCGGACTGTGTCATCCAACTACCACCAGTCGCCCAGCCACCACCATCGAACTATGTCATCCCACTACCACCAGATGCCCAGCCACCACCATCGGACTGTGTCATCCCACTACCACCCAACGCCCAGCCACCACCATCGAACTGTGTCATCCCACTACCACCCAACGCCCAGCCACCACCATCGAACTGTGTCATCCCACTACCACCCAACGCCCAGCCTCCACCATCGAACTGTGTCATCCCACTACCACCCAACGCCCAGCCTCCACCATCGAACTGTGTCATCCCACTACCACCCAACGCCCAGCCACCACCATCGAACTGTGTCATCCCACTACCACCCAACGCCCAGCCACCACCATCGAACTGTGTCATCCCACTACCACCCAACGCCCAGCCTCCACCATCGAACTGTGTCATCCCACTACCACCCAACGCCCAGCCTCCACCATCGAACTGTGTCATCCCACTACCACCCAACAACCAGCCTCCAACAACGGACTGTGTCATCCCACTACCACCCAACGCCCAGCCTCCACCATCGGACTGTGTCGTCCCCACAACTACGGGCGTCCTCATTAATGAAAGGCCTGCTCCGACCTCCACTTAAGCGGCAAGGAAGTGTGGACAACAGGAACATGAGGAATACAAAGGAGAAATCCTTCGTACATCTTATCCCGTATGCTCATTTATAAAGCGTCTCGAGTTAACACTATAAATTGGCTATACACATGATGATTGATCGACACTTCAGTCACCTGAAACTGTTTTTTTAATAAGCCACTAGTCATCAGAGCTCTCAGCACAATCACACAAGCCTCCATCAGAGTTGAATGTCTGGTCCCAATGTACAACACCGCTTCAGCTCTGTCTGCTTTCTCTACAAAGGGGGTGTAACTACCTACCAGCTTCAAACTGGAGACCAACAGTAATGCTTTTAACAGAGGACTCAAACAACAGCTCAGATTAAAACAACAGTGCTCCCATGAATAGCTTACACAACTGGTTTATTGTCTCATCATGTTGCCTTTGTTTAATTGGTTTACAGCTTATACATGTCATTCATGATGTGTTGCTTCACTACTGTCACTGTATCATTATAGTACATCTTAGCTTTTCTGTCTCTCAAAAGCCTTGTGTGGACAAGTGTTGAGAATGAGCTTAAAACACTCAAACAATGCATCTGGCTCGTCGACTGTGATGATCCATGTCAAATAAAAATCAATCTATTACAATTTAATTTATGTCCTGAGCAGCGTACATCTGACAGGAAGTAACACAAGCAAGGATCAAGACAGGAGGAAACTAGGTCAGTAAGTGTTCAACAAACAGCTTCATGATCGGCGGAGCATCTGTGTTTGCTTTGGTGTTGATTTAACATTATTACATTACATTTACCTTACAGTTGTGGACAGACATGGCAGTAAAGGTTGATGACACTATATGATAATTTAATAATATAGAACATGCAAGACATTGGAGTGACGAGCGTTTGAAGATAATGAAATTCTGGATGGAGAATTGTATAGAGCAGTGAATGGTTTAAGGAGGCAGCTGGGAGACTGTCTGCAAGACGGATCTGTGTTACTGCTGACACAACCTTTGTAAGATGCAGCTGAAAACAATACCAAGATAGATGTTCATAATGTCATAATGTCACAATATAACAGCTCACGTTTTGAAATGCAGCAGTGAGGACAGCTGAGGACAATGGGCAATTTAGTGGTGCCATGTTAGGACCCTGATGATCAGGATGATAACCTCTAAACATGTCTCCCATCATCTTGTTCCATCTAATTAATTAAATATTATGTAACTACAGTCTGATTATTTTCAAGTTCAGCATTTGAGCTCTTTAATTTAACATCAGGACAGTTTAAAACACTCCAACGTCATTGCCTAAAGGTGCTGTTTTCTGACACTCATCCGACCTCTGTTCATCCAATTCTAAATGTTGTGTGTCTTCTGTTTGGATAGCTCCTGATATTTATTTGTATTTTATTTTATAGTTTATTAGATAGGGACAGAAACAATATAAATAGACAAACTGAAAACAGAGTCCGATGCAAGTATCATAGTGTTTATAGCGGCTGGCTCGTTTTTAGAAGATAAAACAGTTAAAAAGGAAAAAGACAGAATGAACTGGGTACAGCAGGATACATTCAGACACACTGAAGCTGTGATAGAGCTACAAACATTTAAACATGAGTACAAGTCTGTTGCTGAACTAACCAGGATTTGGTATCTCTCTTAAAGTGGTAAAGTTTGCAGTGAGCTTCGAGTGGTCAGGTAGCGAGTTCCAGGATTTGACTCCTTTCACAGAAAAAGCTGTTAGAGCAAATGTAAACTTTATAGTTACCACTTGAAGCTGCTCTGCTACAGAACTGTCGTCTCTGTATGTGCCTGCAGAGAAGCTGAGGAGCAAGTCTGTTTAAAAATTTAAACACAAGCTTTACGTAATGGAAGTCCAAAGTCTCGTCTATACCTAAAATGTGTCAGTGATGATGTCTTGATGAAGTCTACTGACTGGTTGGCCTGAGACCAGACAGTTAAACTCGACGCCCCGGGACAGGACAGATACAAAAACAAATCCCATTTATCAGTATGCAGAATGTTTGTAACTGACTTTCTACCACAGATGCATCAGAAGGGTTTTTATTATTATTATTATTTAAAGCTATTTCCACACGTCTGAACATTTTTGGGGTAGAAAATCAACTTCCTTGAAATAATGACTGCGATTCTTTTTCTCAGCTCATTGGAACTCAAACTACTTTCTGACCCCCGAGAAGGTATTTTATCATTCAGTTGCTATCATGCAATGACTGTCGTCCATGTTCACTAATCAGAACTTATATAGGAAAATGCTTTAAGTTGGCAGGCTGAATGACTTGCCAGCTTTATGGCAGCTTTGCTCGTACTTCTTATATAACATATTTCATTTGAAGTAAGCAGTGTTTAAGACGATTAGCCAATCGGCTGCAAGAGGAGTTTGTCTAACCCTTGTTTCATGAATAACTTTCAATTAGTAAGCAATGAAGCTAGACGAGTGTGTACTCGGCCAAGGTGAAGATGTCACCTGAGGGACCCCAAAGCAAAACCTTGATTATGGTTCAGACAGTAATACACTCTGGGGCTCACACACTGAACACATCTAACTAAGGGAAAATGTTGCTTTAATGATTTATTTTAAAGCCCTTCAGCAGTGGATTTAACATACAGGGGTAACAGTGGACACCTGGGTGTATGACCCACTTGCAAATTACACTTGAAGTGTTTTTCCTAAATATATAATGATTTATGCAGCAATACATTATTTAAAGCTTTTTTCACAAGGCCTAACTGAAAATGATCCACAGAAACAGACGATATGTAACTGAAGTCAATTTGATCAGGAATCTAAGTTATTGGTAAACGGAAAATGGACTTGGATTTTTTGTATAGCACATTTAGTGTACTCAAAGCTCTTTTACTCTGCAGGTCACACCTACACATTTACACACACATTGTAGAGGCTGCTGAGTAAAGAGACCATCAGAAGTTACTTATCCATTCATACACATTGATACGCCGCCGTCGAAGCAGCGGCAGCAACTTTGAGTTAAGTGTCTTGCCCAAGGCCACATCGGACATGTGGCTTCAGGAGCTGGGGTTCAAACTCCCAACCTTCCAGTTGAGACTTGGATTTGAAGTGTCAAAAAATGTAAATTCTGTTTGGCGTTTTTTGTTTTGGATTTTGAAAATTTAAAAAAAATCAGAGAATCGAAAAAGACCAATTACTTTGAGTTTTCTGGTGTATCTTTCATCACACTGATTTACACAAGTCATCCATCCTGTCACTGTTCACCAGCCAATCACAGGGCTGACATATATAGACAGACAACCAGCCACACTCACATTTACACCTACGGGCAATTTAGAGTCTCCAGTTAACCTAACCAGCATGTGTTTGGACTGCGGGAGGAAGCCGGAGTACCAGGAGAGAAGCTACACATGCACAGGGAGAACATGCAAACTCCACACAGAGAGACTCCTGTCAGACGGGGGATTCAAACCTCACTCGCTGTGAGGCAACAACGCTAACCACTGTATCGTGCAAAAGTGACACAAAACGTGTCAACCTGATGTTGCAAATGATTGGATTCAGGATTTATCTCTTCTGAACACAGTAATCCAGCACAAACAGACACAATATTCTGTCTCTCAGAACAGAAAGTGATATAAATCTAACGCTGACAGAAAAATAAATCCCTGTGAGTGTTTACTGAAATTTAAGTCCACCATTAACTCCAGTGAAAAAAGCAGCATTACGTGGGCAGCAGGAAATATTATTGGTGGTGTACCTTGAAATCCCACGATTGATAACAATAACTGGTCACAACCAGGTTTGCTTTAAGAGTCATACCTTAATTCATAAAACAAGACCTGCTACATTTTTCATCTCAAAACTCCCCGACTCAGCATTCAGGTTTTATCATGTATGTGTCTACATTACGTCATCTCTCAGTTATTGCTGATGAGTCTAAGAAAGCATAAGCTCCAGTTTTATTTCTTAAATTGCAAAAACTTAAATTAATTTGCAGCAGTGACTTTCCAACATCACTAAATAAAATAATTGTCACAACACATTTATCTATTAAAGAAAGAATGAGTGACTTTTTAATCCAGTAGATGTCGCAGCGGCACACCTCCACCTCCCCCTCCCCTCGGGCAGGTTTGTCACAACTCTTTGCCCTTACTCAGACTAAGGAAGTGAATGAAAGAAGATACTACAGAGCTTGAGTTTAAAACAATAAGCACACTCCTGGGTATCAAATGCTTTTCTTGTAACTTGTTGGTTCGGTTGCTGCTGTTGGTTCGTCCAAAATTTAAAACATGCTGTTGTAAGTTATTTCAAGAATAATGTTCTCATCTTTTTGTATAAGAAAAAGAGAGCTTAGCCCTGCTTGCCTTCTGACTCCTCAAAGCTCTTTTACACCGCAGGTCACACCTACACATTCACACACTGATGGTAGAGGCTGCTGAGTAAAGAGACCATCAGAAATAACTAATCCATTCATACACACCAAACCACCACCGGACGCCAGATTCATTAATTAAAATGCTCTTTTTAAATTGGACTTTCAAAGCACAATTGACGTGTCAATAAAAGCGTTGCAACTTGGACACATTGACTAAGATAAATGTGGATGTCAATAACGCAGGGAAGAAGATCGAACAAAAACATAACATTGTATTTTACCTGCTCTTTTTTATAGTGTCTCAAGATAACTTTTTTTATGAATGTGTATGAAAGGGGCTATACAAATAAAGATTGATTGATTGATAGTGCAGGAAAAGATGCTTTTCCAAATGTTTCAGTATCTTTAACTAAACGGGCATGTCTGTATGAAATGCTCACACTACGGGAGTTTCAGTTATCAGGTCGCTGTAGACTTGATCTTTAACCCCTCACATCTGCTGTTAATCTGGGCAGAACATCAGTGCCAACCGAGGGCCCAGACCACATTTCTCTCGTGATGGGAGAGGCTGTGTGAGGTGTAAACCGTCGCTCTTAGTCCGAGCCCTGCCTTTAAGAGTTATTAGGCTCCATCATTGTTCCTTCTGTTCCGACTGACCACAGAGACAACTTAAAACGTAAGTGATGGAGTACAAAATCTAAAACGCATTAGGAGGAATTTGATTGGATCATTAGCTTCCACAAAGCTTTTTAATTGGTGGAAAAATTATGAAATTCCCGTGAGAGCAGGGTGAGTCATCGGACGTTTAAGACGTCTTACAGGAAGAGAATATAGATGTAAAAACACTGATGATGCTTTATTGATATATTTTTTTTAAACTAAACAGACCTTGAAACAGTTTAAGGACATGTGAAGAGCTGGGATTAATAAAAAAGGAATAAACATGATTATTAATTATGAAATATTGGGCATAATGTTGATAAAATCCACACAATAGAGTTTATCAATCCAGAGTTTTATATTTGATCAAAAGGATCCCAAACAAGCTCCTCATTATAACAGAAATATTATTTTTCATGGTCAGTTATTTCCTCTGTCACTTTATTATGAAGAGAAATAAAGAGAGTGTGAGTCTGTGATTTCCATTCATCACCATGGTAACAAAGTTTCAAGTTAATGCTTTAACCATCACTTTGAATATTGTCATTGATTTATTTTTCCTCCTGAAATGTAAAACTAATAAAAATAATTTCCAGTGTTCCTGAGACATCAAAAAGTATATTTGTTTCCAGAATAAAGAGTTCACAATAAGACGGAAATTATGAATACATAATTAAATATAATAAAGAAAATAATACTTAAATGGGCTGCACATGTTCCTCATGTGAACGTGTTTGTTATCAGGTGATAAAGGGAGAATAACACTGCTCTGTCTGTATTGTGATAGAACTAATAAAGTGAACATGTGTGCAGAAACAAACAGCTGTGTGAGCCGACTGACAGCTGAGTGATCAGCTGATGCTGACAGACGTATAGCTCCAGGTGATGCTATGTATTTTCTCACTCCCTCTTTCCGTGTCTCTCCATTCATCTCTAGTGGGAAGGATTAAGTAGCAAGAAATAGACACAAGTGTGTAGTGCATGGATGTAACTTATGAGACTTGATAAATGTTAAATGGACTTGAGCTTGTATATTTATTTTCTAGACTTCTGACTACTTAAAGCTCTTTTACACCACAGGTCACACCTACACATTCACACACTGATGGTAGAGACTGCTGAGTAAAGAGACCATCAGAAGTAACTAATCCATTCACATGATGCTTACAAAGCAGTGGGAGCAACTTGGGGTTAAATGTGTTGACGAAGGACACATCAGAAATGTGGCAGCAGGACATGGGGATCACACACCGGACCTTCCAGTTGAGAGACGACCAACTCTACCACTGAGCCACAGCCGACTTGAGAAGCACCTCTTGGTTAACCAAAAAGTTTGAGGAAATCATCAAAATGTGTACCAATAGGCCTGGGCAATAAAACAATAACGATAATTAGTGCGATAATTAATGCTCTCAATATAAATATAAAAAACTTCGATAAAAGTTTGATAGATTTAAACCTGTAATTACACCATCAACTGGGAAAGGGGGGACGCTAATGTGCCTTGAACGCTAGTTGCCACCCGACATAAAAGAGAAGATATCATGTTGCAGGGATATGGGTGGGCGGGCTTACAGACGTTAGGAAAGGAATGGAACAATAGCTGATATTAGCGATAGCGACACTGAAGAAAACACTGAGTGTAGCGGCTCAAAGCAGGAGAAAACATCGTCGACAAAATGACAAGAAGACGAGAATGGACAATCAACGTCCGGAGTTTAGAGACATTTTGGCTATTTACAGTCCGACAAAAAACAGAAGAAAGTGCTCGGTAAGAAACGCAGCTAAAACAGACAACACCACAAACCTTTTCCACTGTTTGAAACAATATGACCCGTTAGAACACAGCAAAGGAAAGAAATGACCGGACATCATAAACGAGTGTTAGTGTGTCTTTATTGTAAATAATATAAACAGTCTGTGGTGTGGACCCTCAGTAAGCAGCGAGCCAGTAAGTGTTACTGCCCAGCAGCAAACTGTCATATCAGCGTTTTCCAGCTCCTGTTCTGACAATAAATGATAATTAAACCAAAATTAACCATCTGGTTTATTCAACTTTCACTCTGAAGCAAAAATCTGCCTTTACATTTGAAAAAAATAACAATTTAACATTTCCTAGTCATATCGCCCAGGCCTACGTACCATGCCTGGAACCATGACAACCAACTACCCCAATACTCGTGACCATAAAACATCTGATTTGGCGTAAAAACAGCGTTAACAAACTGCGAATGATATTGCTTCTTCTTAAATGTAACTTAAGTCATTGTTATCGTGTTTATACCATTAATATAAGTTTTATAGTTTGTGTTTTTGAATATATAAATTATATTCACTGTGTTAGCTAACTAACTAGCTAGCCTGCTAGCGGAACTAACTGTTTGCACACTGGGGGAAGAAAACATTGCCATGTTAACAGAGAGCTCCACCAATCAGAGATATTGTATTGTAGTAGAGGCTATTGTAGTTCTTTTTCCCTGATAGCACAAATAAATCTTGTTTTTCTTTAAACAAGGTTGACATCATATAAACTTGTGTCTCCTGAAGGAGCATTAAACATCGTTTTACACTCAGGTGTAGCTCCTAGTCAGTACAACTGTGATGGTTATGACATCTAAAATCCGCTATAAAGAAAATGAGTGGGATTTTGACTTCTGGAACTGTTGATTTTAACAAACTGTTTGCCTGATGAACGTCTACTATCCAAACGATGCCAATAAATGTCTGCTTGCAAGTTAGACAGGGTGCTGGAGTTTACCTTTAAGAGCACACATTGCTCTCCTCCACACCTGTCAGATGCACAAAAAACATGTGTGCAAAGTTTTTTTTTCTGTTATTAAAAAATCAAAAAAATTGCACAGTGTTCGGTGCCTAGGAATTCCATTTGTGTTGCCATATTATTAAAACAGGTATCTTTATTGCTTTGACTTTGTAATATTGTGTCAAAGCTTTAAATTCCAGTATCATGACGACCCTCATCAGTGCATCCATCAGATACAATATGTCTCATCAGCTACTGTTAATTCTTTGTCATTTCATCTAACTTAATAAACCATGGGAGAAAAGAATGGTGAAGAGGTTGAATTAATGCATGATTCAATAACAGCACATTATTTTTATCTGTTTCTTCATAAAGTTTTCAATCTATATTAATTTGAGTCCAATGATGTGTGTCTGTGTAGCTTTGTTGGCTTCATTTCATCACAGTCATGTATTTTTCAAACCTGACAGTTTAAAAAGAAAAATTATAAATCTTTAAAGAAACTGCAGACAGAGCAAACAAATAAAAAATATAGCTATTTTAAGCAATTTACCGAAGGAACAGAGCTAAAGTTCAGCTCAGCAAAAAATCAAACTTTTTTAAAAAGACAACGTCTGTATAACAAGCACAGAAATAAACCCCGGCTGTGACATCAAAGAGGGGGATGAGGCATAAAAAAGTCAGGCGAATGAATTAGCTCAGACAGCTCGTCAAACAGGCAGACAGAGAGCAGAAGGATTCAGGAACATGGAGGCTGCAGAGTGCCTGATGCATCCAGAGTAGAGCTGGAGAGGAGGGAGGTCACATCAACCCGTCAAGGAAAAGAAAAAATGCAATTCATGCTGGAGAGGAGATGATGTTAGGACGAGTGTGCCTCAGTATACTGTACAGTGTGAACAAATATAAATGTGTCAGGTAACTTCCATTATGAGGGTTAGAACTCTCAAGCTTATGATTATCAACGATATAGGGTTATATATGAGAACCAATAGAAATGCCAGATGTTGTTTTTCAGCATTTGATTTGTATGGATTCTCTTCTCTTCAGTGATAAACATAATTGTCATTTCATATATTTATGTTAAGACTGTGTGGTTGTTACTTTGGTGTTTGAACCCAGAGATGAATCATTATCTTTATAAAATGTCGTCTGGAAAGATGTTCAGACCCACGACTTCTAATCCAAACTCAAAGAAGAAGCACCACGAGCAAAATGCCTTCACTTCAACTACAGTCAAAGGTTTCAGACGTCTGATTATCACCGAGGAGAATATATCTATTTTTATTATGAGGTGAACTAACCCTTTACCAGCGTAAATGTTGAATGGACTTACACCGCAGGTCACACCTACAAATTCACACGCTGATGGTAGAGGCTGCTGTGTGAAAGTGTCCATCAGTATTAACAAACTGTGTACTTACATACACATTCATACCCGCTGAAGAAGCAGTGGGAGCAACTTGGGGTCAAGTGTCACATTGGACATGTGGCAGCAGGAGCTGGGGATTGAACCCTCAACCTTTCAGTCTTTCCACCAGGGTTTCCACCAGACTCAGTTGGTAGAGTCGTTGTTTCTTAACCAGAAGGTCGAGGGTTAGATCCCCAGCTCCTGCAGCAACATGTCCGATGTGTCCTTGGGCAAGACACTTAACCCTTAATTGTTTCATCTGCGGTGTATAAATGTGTATAATTAGTTACTTCTGATGGACTCTTTACTCAGCAGTCTCTACCATCAGGGTGTGAATGTGTAGGTGTGACCTGCTGTGTCAAAGAGCTTTGAGTAGTCAGAAGAATAGGAAAGAAATATACAAGCTAAAGTCCATCTACCATTGAGAGACAATTGACACTGAGCCACAGCCACCACATGTGATAGTTAGATGACAGTGTGACTCGTCCTGTCGTAGTGTTCTGCTCTGCACAGGTGCTAACGTCTTCTCCTTGTGGAATAAACTTTCATTTCCATACAGAGAGTCACTCCTGACGATTACTGTGTATTATGACACAGATAAGCACAGGTGTTTAGATGACAGTAGGACCACTAAGGGAGGGATATTAAATTTAAATCATCATCGATTATTAAGAGTGCCTCATTAAAATAATCCTCTCCAAGATGCCACCTTCTCATACGGTAGGAAAAGAGCCCTCTTTTGGATCTGTGAACACATTTTCTCAGACAATTCAATGAGTTTTAAAACAGTTTATCTTTAAGGGGTTGGGTGAAGAAACAATTAATTAAATATTTTGGGAAAAAAAATCAGAAATGCCATGATTTCCAGGTGCTTACTCGAGGTATGAGATGCATTTTTTGAGATTGTTTTCTTTATGGATGTTTGAATGTTTATGTCTGATAAACATCCCCTATTGTTACTCATTTTTCTGCATGTATATGCCTTGCAGGCATAGGTTACAGGTCAGATTCTAACCCATCTCTGTACATGGGGCTCACACACTAAACCCTAGGGTACTGGCGCCTCTGAACGTTTTAAAAGACACATTTTAATACAGGTTTTTGCCTGGACAGTACTGACATCTATCTTTTGTACACAGCCATATTAAAGAAGTTCCGTATATGTGTTGAAAAAGAGTTCACAGCCTGTATTTGACTCCCACTTGTCATTAAAAACAAAACCCACTGTGTATTCTCAAATGTGTAAGGTTTTTTCCATACTCCACTCAGACACTGATGCCACTAGGGTAGCTCACACTGCCATGGCAGCTCTCAATGGAACTTACAACCCGCCATGCTTGAGACCAGGCTTGTGAAACATTAAATATGAGCCTGTGTCTGTTTAGGCCTACTGCATGTGTGGCAGAGTGACATGCACTTGAAAATCAAATTGCCTGGTGTTGCAAAACTGGTGTTTATAAAGCCGTGTGTGTCCAATATAAGGCATGCCTTAAGGCCATATGCCATAGAGACGATAATCCGCATTTAAATCAATCCAATACTTGTTGTAATTGCCTTGTGGTTTGCCAATTGGTTTAATTAGAATTAACACAAAAAACCTAAAGGCTAAAGAGCCTTACTAAACCTGCATGTGATGCAAGCCTGCAAAATATTTTTAGTTTGCATGCTCTCAAACACCTGATTGCATAGGGCACCATCTGCAGAGCACATCTGCACCTGATGCATCTGTCGGGCATGTGCACCTGTATCTATCTACATGTGCAAATGTATCTATCTACATGTGCACCTGTATCTATCTACATGTGCACCTGTATCTATCTACATGTGCACCTGTATATATCTACATGTGCACCTGTATCTATCTACATGTGCACCTGTATCTATCTACATGTGTGCTGCCGCTTACAGCTGAAGTATAGCTGCATGTGTGGAGCTTCATGAAAATCATTAAGTGACAGGAAGATCCAGGCTGTAACCATGTCATGCTGCATGTGCAGCTAGGAGGGAGGGAGGGAGGGAGGGAGACACTGCATCAAAAAAAGGGCAGGATATCCCTGTGTGTGCATGCGTGAGTGTATGTGCGTGTGTGTAAGTGGCTGAGTGAGTGAGGGGCTACAATTAGCCAATAAATTCACCTGCATCAAGTGTGTATGTGTGTGTGAGGTTGGGGGAAGGGGGGGGGGGACTGCAAAGCTGACTGTTAGTGTGATAAAAAGGGTTCCCTCGCTCTTGATACATGTAGCAATCTGCAGCCCCACACATCACAAGCCCACTGCCTTCATTCAGAAATTATGGCAAGCTCTTAAGAGTCAGACAGCTACAGCTATTCACATGCTGCCTGCTGCTGCACTGCCACCATGGCTCTAATGGGGAGGTTTTATTTCTTATTTATATATTTATTTATTGAATGGTTGAGAGGGGGGGGGGTGATCACAGGCCTGTTCGGCATGCATGTAAGTGGCTGCAATGTGCAAAAAAAAAAAAAGCCTCACCTTTAATGTTGTGTTTGGATAGCTCACGGGCACCTTAAGGAAAGTGCTGTTGGAAAGCACCGCCTGTCTGATATCCTCGAAGATGGTGATGATATCATCCAAGAGGCAGCGCTTGTCCCTGTGGCTCAGGACGCAGAGGTGCGCGAACGTGTAATTGAATCCCTTGTAATTGACGCGCAAATCCAACACCTGCTTGTGGACCTGCAGGACCTGGTCGGCCAGCTCCAGGATGTTCCCCCCGGACTTTGCCAGCAGGATCAGCCTGCCATATCTGCCCGGGGTGTGCAGATCCGAGTACAGCTTGTGCTTCGACTGGTCGATGGGAAACAGGCTGTTGGCGAGACTCCGCTCGATCTTGGCGAGGCTGTGAGTAGGGGCGACCAGCACCTCCAGGTCCGTCTCCGGCTTGAAGCGGCTGAGCACGGTAGATCCGAAAATGATGGTGAGGACTGCGGGGACCGTGAGGAAGAAAACGGGATGCCTGCTAACGAATAAGCCCAGCCAGTAGAATGAAGCCTTGAGCCCTCTGTGTATCACTTGCCGCAGCATCCTCCACAAAATCCAGCTTGCAGATGCCCCGTCTCCTCCGATGAAGCACATGTGACATCAGACTCCGATCCCCGGCTTAGTCCAATTCGTAAGAAAATAACACCAGGCTACACCACCACCACCATGCACACACGTTCACACACGCACGCACGCACGCACGCACGCACACAAACACACACACACACACACACACACACACACACACGCACACCACAACACCTGGAAAAACAGCACTGCAGCAATTCGCGGCAAGACGGACGGACACAGACAGGCAGACAGTCAGAATATCATCGTGCATAAGCCGATGGAGACGAGTCCGTGTTGTCTGCTCTCAAGCCATTCCGTCTCCGTGTGATGGAGAAAACAAAAAAGCCGTGGAGTCTCCTTTCGCTGCACCGGCTGCAGTAGCAGCGACGAGCCGTGGCGGCGTGAGGTGCATGTGTGCCTCCTGTGTGCCTCTTACAGCTCTCTCTCACACCAGCAGTGGCGCCTGATTTATGTACTTAACTGTAACCATGTGGCGGGGAAAGAGGGGTGGGGGTGGTGGGGGGCAGGATGCTTGTGCCTGGTTATTTTTAGGAACAGTGGATGCAACATGAGAGTTGTAAAAATGTGTCCTGCAGGTGGCTTAATGGCCAAAAGCACTTGCAGGGATGAGTCACGGTTAGCTTCATGAATGGGGAAAACCCACCTTGAGCACTGCTTTGTGCTGAGTGGTTTATACAGGGCCAGAGCAGAGTGGTGTGACAGGGCCATGCCCCCCCCCCCCCCCCCCCCCCACCCATTCTTTTAAAAAACAGCCTGTCTGTTTAAGTGGATTGGCATGGATGACTCTCAAAGGGACACACACACACACACACACACACACATCCTCTTTAACTCCAGTCATTACCACTTCTGTTAATCAAATATTGTTTTGTTGGAGTCCAAGAAACCTGTCACTGCTCACTAAACTTGCACATTTCCCTGCCTTACATTAAGCCAGTGTGAGAAAGTGATGGGACATGATAATTTAATGTCCATTTGATGGTCATTCTGAGTGCAGAGGGTTACAGCATTGCCGGCATACATACTATGTATGTTCGTGTTTGACCTTGAGCTGGGTCGTGTTGGGTATCAAACCTTCAGTGACATTGGGTTAGTTTAATGTAACATAGAGAATGCCTTCAATTTGCAAGCAGTGCATTTAAGCCTGACTCATCATTGGTGTTTTTTATCTGGCCAGCAGAGGCAGCACTGAGACTCACTGCTGCTGAGCACCATGCTGGTGAGAGGGACGGACACTATAGATTTAAATTTACATGATGTGCATTAGCTGTGTAGTAAAACATCCAGTCTATTTGATAAATCATGGTTCGCATGATACTTCCTCCAGCTAACACCAGATGTATTGTCTTGAAAACCCTTAAAAGGCTTTATATGCAATTTTTTGATCCAGCAGATGTCGCCCTTGAGCACCAGCATGAAACCAAAACAACTTGCGCTGCATTGTTGTGTTAGCATGCTAATGCTAGCGATCTTTATTATGCTGGTATCTTCACACTGCATGTAAATTTACCTGAAATGAGCGTGATCTAGAAACACAGTTAAGCAGTGAGTACAGTATGTTATTCTTCTTTTCTCTAGTCCCTCAATTAAACAACTTTTATACACGAGGGGAGGAGTCAGCCGGCCGTCCTGGCGATGTAAACAAAGTGAAGATAGGACTCTGAAAACATCACAGACAGTGGGAGTCGGGTGTTACACCCATTGTAGACAGTCATGACTCACAGAGTTATTTTCAGAGGATATACTTCATTTATACATTTAAGTGTGAAAAATCACATATAAAGACTTCAAGTCATCCAAACTAAATGACAGACAAACTAAATTGTCAATAAAAAATCTAAACTGGTCACTAAGATTGCCTACCAACCACTGAGTATGTAGTTCTAACAACTCTTGGTAACTATAAGAGGTTTGGGCCCCCTTTTAGGCCCCTCTTACATCTTAAGCTGAACATCCCAGGAGTCAATGCTCGTATACTTTAATACAGCCGAAGTTTCTTTCCATACAGCACAAATATGTTCACAGCAATGCTTTATGGAGGCACAACAATAACTTTAAAACATATTCAAACGATCATTAAAGAGACAGTCTGGCTGTGAATGTGTGCTGGTTTGAACCTAAGAGACATTTTTTATAAAGAATGGCAATAATCCAAAGAAATAAAAAATAATGGATACCCAATATATTTTGACCCTCCCTCCGACGTGGATTACAAATAACATTTATTATTTAAACCGATATGTCTCAGATTATTTTTCTGTCCTCTTGAGCCACAAGAAACTAGGAATAAGGATAATGCAGGGGTCTTGTGACTAGAGTGGTAAAAATAACTTTACTGTTACATATTCATTTTCCGATTAGTGCAGAATCGTTTGAGGTCTGGGATCCTGAGGCAAATTTCCTCTCTACAGCCACTGGAGCAATTAGTCAACTTAAAGGTTACACTGTTTTTTTTTCTCCCCCTTTCACTTTTCTCCTTATTACATTTCTGCTTAGTAAAATCCTCACAAACGCATGTAACTGCCTGCTGTGTTGACCAGATCCACAGACAAGGATTATACCGCCAATAACGTCTCTGTGAGCATTTCATCAATGAACAATCCCAGCTCAGGATTAGAATGAGCTTGTGCTTGTTACAGTACAGTTGTATTCTCTCGGGTTTACAGAGGTTATTATCAATGAAACCTCTTACCAGTGCTTATACAAAGAAAGCTACTCAGAGAAACCCCCTTAAGTGTAAGTGACCTGGACCTGAATGTTGCCAGCACCTCTGATAGTTGGAGGAACAGCGGCGAGGAAGGAGCATAAAAAGTAGGGCATGCACAGTTTCTGCCTCTGCACCTGAATAATTTCTTGGCATGAGTAAGTGTTCATTCAACAGTCTGCCAAACAGGCCTCCTGAGCACAAGCTGCAGCAGCCATATTTGTTCTTATTTGTTTTTCCTTTGATTGTCGTCATGAGCGTTTGTCGATGTCAGTGACAAAACTGGAACCCCTGCTCACAAAGCCAGCACGAGGAACACTGAATGATTCAAACGGGTGCACTTTGAGTGACTAAATCATTATTCTGGATTTCCAGCTGTTCAGAGTTCTAGAAATTCAAAATTCAGAAAAGCCTTCACCCCTGAGAGATCGTTTCTCCCAATTCAGCGACCTGCCCATGCCATGTATTATAATATATATATATATATATATATATGTATATATTATAATACAGCTGTCATGTGAATCTACTAATGCATGGTTGAAGCATGAATCCTCATCAGTATGCACAGTTTATAGTCACTAACATGCTTCAGACTTCTACTCTGGTGGTGTGTGGGTCTTCTTCCCTCATCCCGAGGTGGTGAATCTCATTTATGGAAGAACTTAATCAGAGGCGCACACAGTGGCCACACTCGGCTTTATCGTTGATGCAAGATCCCTCCTTAAGAACCACAGCTTGGTCAGTGGAGAGAAGGTCACCGATGGTAACCCTGAGGTGTTGTAGCAACGTCCTGCAATAAACCAATGTGGACATAACGGCCTCTTTTCAACTGTCATTGTCGGGGGAAATCTTCATCTTCTGATGCAGTGTTCTCAACTTCAAGGGGGAAACACAAGAAAATGGTGCCTTGGTTGGGGCACAGGAGGTGATCTGCCTCTCCAGCTACCAGACCAATTTCCTCACTGGGACTTGAACTGATGATCTTCTGGTTCCCAACTCAAGTCCTTACAGACTGAGCTACTGCCGTCCCCAATGTATGAAAATGATGCTTCATGGCTATTTCAAAGTTTAAAGCTGTGTTTTGTTGCTTGTTTGCATTCAGCACATTGATAAGTATATGATTTCTGTTTTATATTCTTCATTTCCAAAGGTTTTTCACCTAACAAAGCTAACTGAAAGCTAACAAAGCTAACTGCAGAAAATCAACTTTCTAAATAAAAGGAGAAAAAAGGGAAAGTTTGTATTTGAGTGGAATCCATTTATTTTTTCAAATGATGAGTCAACAGTGTGACAACCACAGACAGACAAAAATATATCAAATAAATAAGAACTCACATTAATATAATTTATTGAATAAATATTCCTTATACTTTTATTTATATCAGATGGACACTTCACATAACAACCTCTGTCTTCAGTGTGAATGTGTAGGTGTGACCTGTGGTGTAAAAACTAGGAAAGTGCTACTAAATTAATGATTTGTTGGTATCAGTATACATATCACCAACATGTGTATGTTTAAGTTGACATTATTAAACTTTATTATTGTTGAGTCAATCCCTCTGTGTTTTTTTGGTGGCAGTCCTCACAGTTAGGTCTTCCTCACACTCAATGTGTGTCTGTGCAGTGTGCGCGGGTGTGTATGTGTGTTTGTGTCAGGTCTGTGCGACTTTATGAAAGTGATTTTCTGCCTCAGTGGCTAATGCTAGCAATGTCCTGTAATCCTGCAGGGTGCTCTAACGGCTCTGCTGTTGTCCTCACTGCTAATCAAAGCCATTCATCAGCACCTCAACAAAGACTCAGACACAAAAAAAACAGGCCTTACACTCAAATGCACCTATGCTATTTTATACTGCGACGATGCACATGCAACAAAAAGCCAAATTTTCATACAAACTGCTGTAATTGTGTATTTTATCAAATCATTTGTTGCTGCTTCTAAACCTTACTTACCCTTGAGATGCACAGTCTGGTTAACTGAGAAGACAACAAAAGAGCTCCTGTCAGAAAAAAAACAACAACAACAAATAGACTAAATACAGAAAAATCAACTGTGACATGCCTTGTGCCCCCAAAGTCAAAAGCACTTTACTTTATTCTCTCAACAGTCTAGGTGAAGGCAAACATAGCACATCTTTTAGCAAAACTAGATTTTAGCTCCAAACATTTCTTTTCCTTCATTTTGATCATATTTTATGCACCAAATTGTAACTATGATGGTAAATGGACTTGAGCTTCGCAACTAATAAGCATCTTGTCTGGTTCAATAAAACATTTAAAATGATCCATGTTTTCACTTATTGTGCCAGGCATGGCTGCTGCCTTGTTTCTAAGGGACATATATGAGGATGGCATTAATCATGTCATCAGATTCTGCCCCATAAAACATCAAGCTGATTTTACAATATGTCAAAAAAATATCCTTTAAACTCGACAGCTGCTTTTTATATTTCTAGATTAACTTCATCACCTAATTGCTGAGTCATTGCATTTGCTGTGAGAAGAAAGTGATTCTAATCCTGAAATCAAATGGATGCACATCTGCCTCCCTGAAAATAGCTCACAGTCAGCACAAGGAAGATCAGCGAGTGTCACTTTGTGTCCCAAAAATACCTGCACACAATGAGGCTGTGTGATTCTATTTTTGTCTGTGCTCTATCAATAACTTTGGGGGACAGTGACAGTGAATGAATGTCTCCTCCTTGCTGGATGACACAACATCTAGAGCTGCTCTAAATCTATCCAGAGGAGGACTGCATGCTGCACAAAGCAGTTGCTGTCATTGCTTTATTGGCTGAGTGACAAAGTTAATACCCCTAAAATGCATACACAAACGACCTCCGCCTAATCATGTCAAGAACAAAGTACTTTTGTCACTGAGTTTCCATTCTTCTTCACTTCAGCTTCTCATCTAATGACCGTTAAGCTTTACAGAGAACCAAACTTTGTCATGGAGTTTTAGCTAAATTTAGCATCCTTTTGGCTAATTCATTCTCAAGAAATCTTAATAACTTGAAACACTCTCAAATGCCTATAAATGTGACTTAGCAAAAAAAAACAAAAAAAAAAACAAGTAAAGGGTTTGCTAAATGAGGGTTTGGTAGTGGATTTCACTGATTGATTCTGATTATACTCCATTGTTCCCTGCAGACTATACACCCTAATGGGTCCTCCACTGTTCATAGTAAGCCCACTTAACACAAATTGGGTGTCATTAACTGGCCTTTATTCTCTGCCACTTTGTCCTCTGACACATATGTTACCAAATATAGTCAAACATTTACCCCCTACCCTTAAAATAAACAAAGAAACGAATAAAAGCAACAACTCCCAATACAATGTCAAGTTCTTCTAAAAACAAAGGAACTGGACCCAAATGCAGAGACCAAGAAATTATTTATCAAACTAAAACTCAAAAGTAAAAAAACATGGCTTACTTTGAAAAATCCAAATGAAAATAATCACAAAAGATAACCACATGAAAAAACTGACCACTAATGCCTGGTACAAACTAAACGACTTTTAAAATCTTAAACAATTTTGAAAATGTGAGAGACCCCACACATGACAACAAACCGAATGACCGATGACCGATTCACATTTCAGATCTCATAGTGTGTGGTGAACAATTACACGATGAGCTCAGCACACCTCACACTCACTGATTCATTCGCCAACAACCAGAGTCTCGACTATCACAACGTGTAATCTCGCACGGTCAGACGTGATTTAGGCGTAAACAAACATGGCGGGCAAGCTAAATGTAGTTAGCTGTTAGCTGGTTCATCAATTCCTTGTCAGTTGGATTGTGGTTTGTTTTACAGGACACGTTGTATATAACTCATGTTGTTGCCACAAATCAACAAGTTGGTCCTGAATTCATGACATCCATTTAACTTTATGCTTCGCGTTTGCTGTTATTGCCATGGTAATGTTTGTTGTGCTTCCTGCTTCAGTCATCTTGCTTCCCTATTAGCTATTGTTCCATTCCACGAGAAGAAGAAGAGAATCTGTCAGAATAGTCTTTGGAACATCAGATAAACAGGCCTTTGCTGACTTTGGTCGGAAGGGGGGAATCGGCCCAAAAATCGGCCCGATTATCTTGTTGTCTGAACCCCGCTTAAAATGGGGAAACTCTAAAAACTAACATAGACCAACTACTAAAAATGAACTCACAACAAGAGGGAAGGAACACTGAGACTAAATATACAGGTTTAATCAAACACAGATGAGACTAATGACACAGGTGAAGACAATCAGGGAAATAAACATGGAGGGAAAACACACAGAGGCAGGAAGAAAATACAAAAGCAGAAAAACTGTGGACAGGAAATACAAAATAAATCAAGAAACACTAAAGACACACAGAACTCAAGAATCTAACAACAACAATACAAACTAAAACATAGAGAAACACAAGTATAGGAAATAAGGAAACAAGACTTAACTAGGAAACATTAAGATAAAATACAAGGGAAACTACTAAAACAAGAAAAATAAATCTAAACTCTGAAAATACAAACGCACAACTAAACAAGACAAAATCATGACATACAATTATTTATCTCTAACTGTTTGACATTAGAAAGTCCTGTCAATTTCCCCAAAGGTCAGTTAATGAGGAGCTGAAGTAACGTAGCTTGCTAAACACGACTACAATGTAGAAGTCTTAATCTAACCTTGCTCACCATGAGACAGGAAGTAGCTTTTGGTGGGGCTAATTATACTTGTGAATTCACCAAACTTTGTAGACATGAGCCCAGTGGAGAAATTGTACAGTGGTTATGGATGTTGTTGGTGCATGGGTGTTGCTAAATTACTCATTGGCGCCCCCCGACAAAATTTCAAGAAATCAGTTCAAGCAGCAATTTCAACATATGATAATGAAATTTCTTAAACATATCATATCATGTCAAGATAAAAAAAAATAAGCCTTAAGGATCCGTTTCATTTATTGTCAACAACAAGTCTGCCATTTAGAATTATTTGGCTATGAAAGATTTGTAACATTTACTGTTTTTCTAAGGATTAAATCCTCCTTGGATGTTTATCCCATCCGATCCACTTGAACATTTTTTACACTAGAGACATGAATGACAAAGATTTATTAAAAATCCTCTTGATAACTCAAAGAGCGTGGCTGTGGCCGCTCCTCAAAGTTTAATGTCTCCATCACCGTGAAATAGGCAATTTGCATTGACTTAAACATATACCTGTCAAAACATTTGCTGAAAAAAAGTGAATATTGATGGTGATGTATACAAATCAGACACAATCTCTATTGAAACGATAAATAAATCCACAGTAACACATATTGCTTCACTACACACATTAAAGACTTCAATTAGCAAGGCGATGTAGCCACATGGGTTAATTGCTCGTTAAAGGTGTGCATGTGTGGGAGAGGCATGCTATTGCTAAGCTACACATTTAAACAATAGCAATGTTAAATGCAAACAATCAGCTTTCTTACACCATGCTGTCTGAATTAATGTAAACAATATCATTTAGCTTTTTAAACATCTCTAACAATACTTAAAAATTAACAGTCTCTCCAGTAAAGCTAACTTTAAGAACTATATGATATAAACACACAAAGAACTTACTTGTAGCATTGACGCACAAGTCCAACTCTGACCAAACAGATAAATATTACTTATTGACTGGAAAAACTTTTACTCCCATTGCTGACTTGCTCTCTCCCTGCAGCTTCTCCATACGTGCTCCTCTGTCTTCTAATTATCCTCAGCCTAGAGTTGTTAGTCTTAAAGGGACAGGGGCCTTTTTTACAGCCGCCTCCAGATTCACAGAGTGAATTTGAACATCTAAAAAGACGTAGGGGTCTATGCTGGGACAGTTACTTCTCATCAGGGAGAGCAGGGAGACTTATGAGCTTCACCACTGGTCGGATGTACGCTGTGTCCTTTACCAACACTTCAGCCAATTGGACTTGCCAGTCGACACCAGGGAAAACTTGAGTAACCTTTCCTACAGGCCAGCGTGCCCTCTGCAACTGATTGTCTATGATCATGGCAACTTCCCCCACCTGCAGGTCCTCAGCATCGGTCTGCCACTTCTGACGGGCCTGGAGATCTGGAAGTTAGTGCTTGAGAAAATGTTTCCAGAAATGATCTGCCAAGACCTGGCTATGTCTCCATCTTCTTCCCCAAATCTCAGTTCCATCATAAGGCCTGTTTCCACAAAGCGGTCTGGTTCAGTTCGGTTCAGTACGGTACCCATTTATTGGTGTTTCCACTGTCAAAAGTTGGGAATGGTACCAAAATAAGGGATCCGTACCTTCCTACTTTTTTGGTACCCTTCTGTTGGGGTACCAAGGGTACCGATCAGACCCTAAAGGGTCCCTTGAGTTTACTGTGTCCCATTCTTCTTCTTTGTTGAACTTAATTAATAGCGGGCTACACGGTGTTAGGCTGCTAAGATGTCACACTATTTCGTAGCTGACGTGTCTATCTCCATCCATCTTAAACTCTGCTTACCAACTAAGGGTACAGTTAGCTGTGGAAACGCAAGCAAGAAGTTACCATACAGAACTGAACAAAACTATACTGAATAAAACCAGACAGCTTGGTGGAAACTGGGCTATACACAACCTGTGGTAGGGTAGCATCCTGCCGCCCCTTAGGGAGGCCGTTAGGGGTGATGAGACCCGGGTCAGCAACGTTGAGGATCCCCTTGATCTCGATGAGGACAGAGTGCAACACCTCTTTAGTGACTGTTTGGGTTCCTAGATTTAAGAGATATAATCGCTCTTTCCCAATAACCTCTGAAATGTGGTGATCCTGGAGGATTGAAAACAAATCTGATCCGCTGTTTGGCTAGTTGATCTTGAGGCTCGGGATGAATGGCTGTGAAGGACTGCTGGAGCTCTCTTTCTCCTCCTCTGAAATGTGTGCCTTGGTCACACAGAAGCTCCCCACACCGTGCAATAAAGCGTCTCAGTGACATCAGGAATGCATCAGTATCTATGCTTGTGATGAGGTCGAAGTACACTGCTCGGGTGGTCATACATTTAAACAATATTCCCGAACTTTCTCATTCCCACGCCCAACATTGATGATGTACGGTCCAAAACAATCAACGCCTGAACAGTAGATGTTGTCTTGTTTTACAAAGTGGAGATAACGGTCCATTGATACCATCAACATCTATCATTGAGCCATTTATTGATGAGCCTCTGATTATTGGGATTTGAGTCAACAACTTGTACAAAGCCCCACCCTTTTGTCAACCTGCAGTATGAAAGCAATATATGTCATACTGTTTGCAAGGGGGAAGGTGCTGTTAGGACACGGTGTAACATTCCCACGGACATTTATGATAATGATAGAAGACATAATGCTTAAAAAATAGTTGTAGCTCTTAGAGTCACATTATCACTTATTATAATGATAATGGGTGGATAAGGTTGATATTAAGTTGGCGTTTCGGGGGTCCACAGCAGCAGGCCATCTCCATAAATGATCCAGAGGATCTTTTGAGACAAGGGAGCTAAGGAGCTTCCATGAAGATATATGGTTAGTAACTTACATGGTACATGAAGATTACAGATAGCAACATGCAGTATGGTGTGAGTGCATTAAGACAGACAGACAGACAGACAGACAGACAGAGGAGCTTAATGTGTCTGGTCCCCCGGCTGTCAAAGCCTATAGCAGCATAACTATGAGCTGGTCCAGCCCTAACTATAAGTTATATCGAAAAGGAAATTTTAAAGTGGGAGAGGGTTTCTACCTCCCAGACTCTGACTGGTAGATGATTCCAAAGGTGAAGGGCCTTGATAACTGAAGGCTCTACCTCCCCTAGTATATTTAGAGACAGTAGGTACCACAAGCAGGCCTGCATTCTGGGAGCATAATGTTTTTGAAGGGTAATACCGCACTATTTGGTCTTTAAGATGGTGCCTGACCATTATTTTTAAATTATATTCTATATTTTATAGGGAGCCAGTGCAGAGAAGCCAATACAGGAGGAATGTGGTCCATTTTCCTAGTTCTTGTCAGTTCAACTGCAGCATTTTGGACTAGTTGAGGAGTCTTTAGAGAATTACCAGAAGCCTGATAAAAAATAATTGCAATCCATACTAGAGGTAACAAATGCATGAACAAGTTTTTCTGCATCATTTGCAACAGGATATGCCAAATTTCAGAGATACTAATTCAAGGTGTTAGTTTTTGATGCATTTGGTGTCACTTTGTGTTTGTTTCCCCTCCTTTCTCCTTTCTGTTTTCTCTCTTGCAGTGTGTGCAGTTGAGGGCATGGCTGGCTGAGCATGAACGAAGAGCACCTGAATCTCATCAGGTCATCACTCAGGCCTTAAAGACAGATCAAGACTCCACTCCTGTGCCAGATTATTCCCTTTGCAGTCGGTAAACTGTGTCACACTCCTAGCCTAACCTTGAAGAACTTTGAAACTTTTTGCACCAGTGTTCCGTAGTGTTTGATCATCAGCCCCAAACCTATGCTAACAATAAGTCTATGATAGCTTTTATCATGAGTTTACTGTCTGACCGGGCTTGGGCTTTAGCGATTTCCTCCAATGATTCAGTCGTCACTCAGTCCTATTACACTTTTGTTAGTGAGATGCATAAGGTATTTCATCACAGTGTACAGGGTAAAGAAGCCAGTAATCTGCTCCTCTCTCTCCGTCAGGGTTCGGGTCCAGTCTCCCAATATGCAATTGACTTCTGCATTCTTGCAGCCGAGAGCGGATGGAATGAGGTTGCTATACAACCAAGTCCCTTGATGAACTCATTTCTTTAGCCATCCGGTTAAACAATCGGCTTTGAGAGAGACGTAGGGAAAGGGCAGGAAGACAGGTTTTACTTTGTGCTCGTGTCACACACCGTACTGCTCCCTTGTCCCTCCAACTTTCTGGTTACCATCAAGAACTAATTTCTCTATTTGTAATTCCCTCATCTACTTCTCCCATAGTCCTCGGCCTCCCCTGGCTCAAGCTACACAACCCCGAAAGTGAAACCAATCAAGGACAGAGCCCTCTCACTGCCTCCACATTGACCCTACTACTACTCCGTAGATTTGCTCCTTGGTGCTCCCCTTCCCTCCAGAAAGCTGTAACCTATCAAAACCTGAAGGGGAGGCTATTGAGCATTACATCACAGACTCATTGACTGCGGGCCTCATCTGTCCTTCCTGCTTACCAGTTAGAGCGGGTTTTTTCTTTGTTGAGAAGAAGGACAAGTTTTTGCTTGCATGCATAGACTACAGGGGTCTTAATGATATCACTGTTAAAAACAAGTACCCACTTCCACTTATTGATTCAGCTTTTGGTCCACTGCATCAGTCCACCATTTTCTCAAAATTAGATCTCCGCAATGCCCAGAACTCAGTCAGAATCAAAGAGGGGGATGAATGGAAGACGGCTTTCAACACCCCTCTGCGTCACATTGAGTATTTAGTCATGCCCTTTGGCTTAACCACAGCTCCAGCCGTCTTCCAGGCACTCATTAATGATGTGTTACTTGACATGCTCAACAGATTTGTGTTTGTCTACCTGGAAGACATTTTCATTTAGAGACATTGATGTACATGTGCAACATGTGAGACTTGCTCTGAAGAGACTGTTAGTTTTTTAGGCTTCGTGGTGGAGAAGGGACAGCTGAAAGCAACATGATGGTAATTAAATGATGAGAAGACGAAAAGGGTATTCTTAAAAAATTAAAGATCTCTTAATGATCCATTATCTTAAGGAGTCGAGTACCATTGCTTACATTACCTCAACCTTTCATTCAAACGATGAATTTTGGAATTCACACAAACTTGCTGCAACACAAAAACATGTAAGAGTATCAGTTTAAGGACACTTCTGTGAAAAAAGTAAGTTGTAAGCACATAACTACTCATACTGATCCTATGCACCGTTAAAGTCATGCCATATTAAGCTATCAAAATTAAAAATGTTTTTGATGGTTAACATTTGAAGAAGTAAGTCCTGATGAGTGAAGGGATGAAAATCCTTTACCTGGGTAAATCCAGCTTACCTTCTAAGCTTTCACTTGTGTGTCTGCACTTCATGTCAGCTGATCAGAGAGTTTGAGTCAAAAGAAACTCATGACGGTGGAGCAGTGGTGATAGGCAATGCTCTGTCTATGCACTGGTTAAGACTGACCTGACTGACCACAGAATCTGGGGTTGTTATGAGCTGCAAGGGTTCTGGAATGACGGACCAAAGGACCAAAGGACCAAAGGACAGAATGTTTACTTTGGAATACATGGAAACATGTCAGTTTATATGTCGCCATGGAAACCAACCAGCAGGAAATTATTTTTTTGCTTCAATATACATAAGACAAGTGCTTCTGAAAAAAAAGGAAACAAACCAAGTCGCTGCGTGGCATTAAAATTTGTGATTATAATGCTTTGTGCAAACATATTTTTTTTTGTTTTGGGTGAAGAAATGTCTGGGGAGACGTGGACAACACAAGTTGTATTCTTCAGTGACAGCTGGAGGTAAGATTGTAACTATGAGCATTAAAGTTGTAACGGAGAATGTGGGTACAAGACACAATCCATAGGCGGCAAATCTAAAGCGAATATCATGCATTAAGAAAAGAGCACCAGTGAAATCAACAGCGCCATTCTGAAAAGTTTAATGATTTTAAACTTGAGCACTCAGAGCAACCACAAAAAAAAAGACGCTGGGTGCTGCACTTTTTCTCCAGACCGCCACTTTCCCCTGCAAACACTCTCTACTCGTTGAAAACAATTGAAAAAAGATGCTGACGCTCAGAAAACGCTAGGTGGACAGGGAGCCTAAGACTAGAATCTACTGTATATGCCCATGTGTCCATAAAGGTGTTGTGTTGATTTCAGCCATATCACTGTGTAGACTACTCTCTAGCTAATTTGCTTATGCATATTCGTTGGACATGTCTGTTAGCTCAAGCTGAAGATAGAGCTATAGATTCTGTCAGAAGTACAAATCTAGCTGCTCTGATGGGGGGCAACAAGATGTGAAGAGACGCTAAAAAGGAACCATGGAGCTGACATGAATCACACTCCAGGCAGTCATTTGATTTGCTAAAAAATATTAGTGAGGACACATTTCATGGCTAGCTCTTTGTTAATTTTTTACCTCATTTGTCAGCAAGCATTCTCCTCCCAGTCCTTTTGTCTACGATAAACATACCCGGAACCATCTTATAAGAGCAAATAACCATCATTTCACAACTTTACATTATTGATATAAATGTGATGAAGTTATTCTTCGATGGTCAGACAAAGTAATAATTTTCCACAATGATTAAACTTTTGTTTTGAGCGAGCTTTCATCCTACAATGGCACCTGAAAAATTCATGTTTCTAAATGAATTTATCTAAAGAGCACAAGCAAAAACAAAATAAATGCTGCCTTCAGCAATTAACAAATGAACATGGACATGGATTTTATGTATAGTTCGAGTTTTCTGATTGACCTTGTGAAGTTTCGTTCTTGTTTGACTCCTTCCTCATGTCATTATTTAGAGATAACAGCGTGTAAACCAATGCACAGTTTTAATAATTGATGTGGGAAGCATACACACATGCAGTACTGCTTGCACTTCAGGATGATGCAGAGCATGTTTTATGAATCTGCAAATGCAGTACATAACAACTCCCTGAAGGGCTGGATTTAAAGTTGTACAGCAAAGAGGGCGGGAGCTTGAGATACCCTTCTGGGTTTCTTCCACCACTCACCCACATGAAAAGAGCTTTTATTCCACAGAGACAGAGCAGAACAGCCAGGGAGAAGAAAAATAAGTAGGATGTAGATGATAGAAGTCGACTGCTGCTGTGTGGGGGGATGGAGGAAACCCTGTGCAGAGTTAGCATCTTTCTGCCCCCCCCCCTCCCCCCCCCCCCCCCCGAGCCTCACTTATGCTCTTACATTACATCACTGTACCTGCAAGGAGAATAGAAAACACAGAGCAATGCCCTCGTGACAGGTGGGCTTGCAGGCAGCAGGATTTTCAACTTGATAAAACTACCTCTGTTATACTCCCTATAGGCGCCGGTTGTCCTCACCGTCTGTTCTATAGTGTGCCAACAGTTGTACTGGCAGTCCCTTAATAGAAGGCTTGTCACCTCTTCTTCTCACACACACACACACACACACACACACACACACACACACACACACACACACACACACACACACACACACACACACACACACACACACACACACACACACACACACACACACACACACACACAATCTAGAGAAGTGACAGTGGGTGGGGCATTTACACAGTCTTTCCAAGTATTTCCTAGAAGAGAAAGTAAAAAGCAAACATAGCACATTTTGGTTCCTTGGACTGTCAGTCTCTTCTACCTTAGAGGTCGATTGATTCCACAGCTAATTGATCTTTTTAATAACTCTGACTGGGCCTTTTACACCACACTTTTACCTGTCAGCCCTAGCAAAGTGATTGGTCCAGCCACATCCCTTGGTGATTAAGAGTCTAGTCAAAGGGGACATTTGAAATATCACGAGTTATTTTTACAATACGTGAATATTCTATATGTTTAAAGCTTGCTAAAGAAACTAACTGAACAGCTGCTGTATGAATAAATGTGTAATAATAAAGAATAAAACAGACTTATTCAGCCAAATTAAAGCGCACAGGGTTAACTCTGTAAAAGCTCTGTAGAGATATATATTGAGACGTGATGTCAGGGTCACACTGGTTTTGCTGCCCGAAGCTTCTCAGGGATGGAGTTAAACTCTGAGAGCATTAATGGAAAAGTTCCAGTCGTCTCTGCTTTTATTTTTTACTCGACTTTTGACTTGCCAGGATGTATCTGCCACAGGACTCTGAGCTAAGCAGCTGCTCATAAAAAAACTCAAAGTACCTGAGATTAATCTAGACTTACATCTCACTATGACTGCATGTGCTGCAACAATATTTCCTCTGCTATCAATCTTTTAAAAGGAAAATAAAAACATTTCACACACACACACACACACACACACACACACACACACACACACACACACACACACACACATACACACACACACACACACACACACACACACACACACACACACACACACATATATAAATATATAAATGCTGGTTTATTGTTGGCCAATTATATTCACCTGCCATTTAGTCTATCACCCTGAGGTTAATTAATTGTTAATGGTTGGTATCATTCTACAGCTTTAAGGATTTGAAGGTTTTTTCATAATTAAAATGTAGAAAAATGCAATAATATTTCTGAAGCTTAAGTTTTCATTTGTGAATGTAACCAAAAGGGTTAATATGGATGTCATGGTTTACAATTTACCAAAGAGAGTGGAACCATGTGAAGACGACTTGAAGATTTATTAGAAGAAAGACCACAATGTCAAAAACAACAAAGACTTACTTCTGAACAGAGTGCATACATTGGGACCAAAAAATACAAAAGCAACATGGTCCAATTTAAAGTCTAAGAGCCAAGGAGAAGCCACAAGAACATCAAAACCAGTTGTGACAAACAAGGCACGGTCAAGTGATGACAGCAATCTAAAGGGCCGTTTAGACAGGATGCAGTAGGCGCTGCACGCCACTCTCACAAGCGGAGTGCAGCGGAAGGTTCCTATGAGGCTCTAATGAACAAAGTCATGTGACCAGCCAAACAAGGGCAGGAAGTCACAAGACAGGACACATTACCCCCAATTCACACGTACTCTGTGCATGCCGCGGTCTGTCAGCGGCGCACACTACGTTGTACTTAGCCTCCACTCTAGTCAATCATTGTGTTCACACAGCGCGCGCTGCGGTACGTCTCCGGAGCGAGCCACCAACGCCACTACGCTCTGCTCCTTTTCAAATACGCAGCGAGTCTATTTTCACTGGAGTACGCTGCAGGCACGCGTCAAGCTGGACAGAATATGACAGCCTGAACAGGAAGTCAGACAAGGAAACGCACAGAGCATCCGGTCAATTTCAAAATGAAACACAATATACGGACTCGCGATCGTATTTTTCATCACTTTATCAACATTACGTCAAAACAGGAACTGAATTAACAACAATTCATCCTCAGAAAGACAAAGCAACATGTTGTTTGCATGTTTCTGTCTTTATTCCCGCGGGATCTTGTAGTTCTCGTGATGTGTCATCACATCATGACATGCGCTGACGTCCCAGAAACAGATCCAGTGTGAGTGGGCGCGAGTCGTTCGATGGAGCAAAACCGTGGCGCTGACGGACCGCAGCGTATATGGAGTATGTGTGAATTGGGGGTTAGAGGCGAGGGCTAAAACATAAAACCGGAAAATACACACCGAACAAGAGTTACTGGTGACAATGGAGTCAGAAACAGTTTTTAATCTTTAAAAGCCTTTATTCATTATAACAGGTATTCATCTATTTGAAGTAACTCACCTCCACATGTGAGTGTCACACCAATGTGAACAACTGAACATGTGAATAATGAACACACAGCTTTCTATCTGCTTCTGGCATCCTCATGTGACCCTTGATTTATAAGATGACATATTTCTTCAACATGAGGTTCATAAATAACACAGGTGGAAGGTGTGATTGTGTAAGCTGGGGGTACAAAGTGCTTCTGTCTGTGCATGTGGAAAACAACATTGTCTTGAACGCACTGCAAAGCGGCATTTCTAAAAAAATATAGCCTCTTATTAAATGATGTTGGAGCAGTCATTCAGCATCTTATTAATCATTGGCAGTTGTTGCACCCGATGCAGCACCGTGCTGACAAAGCACTTCTGGAAATATATAGCCCTCCCAGATAAAGGTGATTTCTCATTGCATTCCTCCTCCGTCTCACATGCATGTATTCTGTCAGTCTCCTGGAAGTGTTCTCCACCTCTCCAGTAACTAAGGTTTTCAATCTGCTTCCGTAAAAACTTTAATCTCTTTAAAAAAAAAAAGAAATCTGTTTAGCCTAAGGCCAAATACAGCTATCATCCAAACAGGGAAAGCCTCTTTTAAAATGAAAGAAAGCTTCCCCACGGCGGATGTGAAGGAGTGGCAAAGAAATCAAATTAAAAACAAAAGTTACATCAGCACTTTAAAACATGTTTATAATGTTTTATTTTGTTTTTCATTCAAATATAGGTCAGCGGATATTCAAAAATATTCTTCTGCCAAATGTAATAAAACAAAACCAACAGTGAGTGAGTTCAGCATACCTTTTACTTTTCATGTTCAGTCAGTGCAGTTATCCTGGAAGAGCAGATGAGTTGTACTCACTGCCTAACAAGGACAGGAGGTGTTGTCCTCCGTTTGTCCAATAAAGATGAGTCGGGGGCTTCAGGCCATTGCACACAGAGTCAGTTATTTTTTGTTCGAAATTGACATTTGTTAAAAAAGAAATACTATCTCAAGTAATGTCAACCATGTTGGCACACTGACTCTTTTGTCCGTTTTTTTTTTTTCGGAACAAGTTCAACTTTCTCAAATGTTTCGCAATTAATCTGCATCGAAAACAAAACCACTCAGTGTGCAAAGGCCTTTAGTATTACCCTCCTCTCAGCACCTGTTAAAAAGTCACTCTGCCAGCGTGCTAGCCCGGCAACAAATGTGTTCATGCAATCAGGATATGGATGTAATGTAACATTAAGTGACTGCTTTGACCTTTAGACAACTTGATTTCCTGTATTGACTTAGTTTTTCTATTTAAAAAAAATCATTTTATTTGGCTTTTAATCCATTTAAAATCCTAAATTAAGCAAATATAATAATATAATAGCATTCTTCATCACATACATTTCTTAGGGGTGCTAAGGGTGTGCTTTGGCCATCCTAGGGTTAGCTATAGCACCACGAGACCCTCCCTGGAGCAGCCTGATTACTCCTACTTTCAGTCTTAAAGCTAAGCTAGGTTAGCCTCCAGTTCAGTATTGAATGATTCATGTATTTCCAAAGTGTTGAACAATCTCTGTAAATCGTCAGTACGGTTATTATGAAGGTGTAGTCATGAAGTCCAACATCTTCGAGCCATCAGAGATTAAACCATTCTATTCACATTTGTCTTCCTGGTCTCAAGGCCTCACCAACATTTATCTTACTTGTCCTCTGGCTTTCCTCTCATCCCTCTTTATGACCTTTATTTCATATGTGGGAAGTTGCTCATTTCTTGTCTTTGGTTTTTGGATCCCAACCCTCTCTTTTAGTGAGAAATGAAGAAGCCTTAATGAAGAAGAGGGATGAGATTTTATTTTTGGTATACATTTCTGTACCTGTTCTGGTATCATCCTTTGTGTCACACTTATCTTTCCCCCAATGTGCCTTTCTGTTCTCTCTGTGTCATCAAACAACCCTCCGCCCCTTTCCCTTCCCTCGTCACTCTGGTTGAGGTGACTCATTTGGCTGCTGTTGATCAATCTGTCTGGGTGAAGGTCATTGGATTTTCTTGGGGGGGGGGGGGGGGGGGCTCACAGCAGCATAAATCCACGGGGGGAAGACACTTAAGAATAGATGGTCTCTCATCCAGAAAGGTTTCCTGAAAGTGATATGAACGGATATAAATAGAACAAATGTGACCATCTTGTCATGTACACTTTAGGGGTGTGCAGACACGTCCATATCTGTATCTGTAATCACATATGAACCTGGAAGTGGGCATGGTTTATAGCATACAGTAAGTGTACTTTTCTTTTTTAGCTTTTTTGCAACAATTATCACAGGATGAGAACAGAGGTAAATCACAACTGAACATCAGATGAAAGGAAGTCATATTAATCCTGGCAATGCATTCAAAGCATCACATAGATTTAATATGATTAATAATTACGAAACATATTTCAGATTTTTAGTTTTAACTAAAGTTTGATGAACTGTCTGGACGCTTCAATGCTATTTAAATATTCTGAATCATAACGAGCACATCTCTTTCTGTGCCTTTCCAAATTCATCTTCGGATTCAGGCTCATCTTGAACACACTTGCATGTAGATATTAATCCTTACACTGACGCGAATAAACAAAGACATGTTGCAGCGGATTCTGATTATGTGAGGAAATGGCAAATCGACAGATGATTCAGAAGTTGGTAAGTCTGGACATCAACAAGTGAACGTTTAAGTGAACGCACATATTTTATTTGCTAGTATAAACTGTAAAATTCCAAACTCCAGTCAATGATTGTGCTCCACAGCGCTGCGGCCTGTTCTGGCAGGCCGTCAACCAACAATCTTGAGGAGCCTAAGAGAGCTCAAGAGCTCTCAGGAAAGTAGGTGGTTAGTGACTGAGATTTACAGATAGATACATGCAGTAATATGATGTACTGTATATGCACAGAGAGAGAGAGCGAGAGAGAGAGAGAGAGGAGCTCAAGGTGCCAGTTTCCCCGGTAGTCTAAGCCTATAGCAGCATAACTAAGAGCTGGTCTACACCAGCACTAACTATAAGATTTATCAAAAAGGAAAGTCTATTCTTAAAAATACAGACTGTGTCTGCCTCCCGGACCCCGGCTGGAAGGCGGTTCCAGAGGATAGGAGCCCGACAACTGAAGGCTTTACCCCCCATAGTACACTTGGAGACTGTAGGTACCACCAGCAGGCCTGCATTCCGGGACCGCAACGCTCTCGAGGGACAGTACGGCACTAGTTGCTCCTTTAGGTAGGATGGTGCCTGGCCATTTAGCGCTTTGTAGGTGAGAAGAAGGATCTTGAATTCTATTCTAGACTGTATAGGGAGCCAGTGCAGAGAAGCCAGGACAGGAGTGATGTGGTCCCATTTCCTGGTTTTGGTCAGTACACGAGCTGCAGCGTTCTGGACCAGCTGAAGAGTCTTTAGAGACTTGCCAGAGCACCCTGACAAAAGAGAGTTACAATAATCCAACCTGGAGGTAACAAATGCATGAACTAGTTTTTCTGCATCATTTTGCGACAGGATATTCCTAATCTTGGATATATTACGAAGGTGAAAATAGGCTGTTCTTGAAACTTGACTGATGTGAGAGCTAAAAGACATATCTTGATCAAAAAGAACTCCTAGATTCCTAACAGTGGTGCTAGATGCCAGGCTGATGTCACTAAGGACAGTCAAATCACTAGAAAAAGTCTCTCTGAGGTTCTTAGGGCCTAGCACAATAACTTCAGTCTTGTCTGGTCATCCAGGTCCTAACGTCCTTAAGGCACGTTTCTAGCTGACATAACTGACTGGTGCCATCGGGCTTCATTGATACATAAAGCTGAGTATCATCTGCATAACAATGAAACTGTATGGAGTGTTTCCTCATAATATTTCCCAGAGGAAGCATATATATATAATGTAAAGAGAATTGGTCCAAGCACTGAACCTTGTGGGACTCCATGGCAAACTTTAGTGTGCATCGAGGACTCATCATTAACATGTACAAACTGAGATCGGTCTGATAAGTAGGATTCAAACCAACTTAAAGCAGTCCCTGTAGTTCCAAGCAAATGCTCCAGTCTGTACAACAGGATCCGATGGTCAATGGTGTCAAAAGCAGCACTAAGATCTAACAGGACGAGCACAGACAGAAGTCCCCTGTCTGAGGCTAGAAGTAGATTGTTTGTAACTCTAACTAGTGCAGTCTCAGTGCTATGGTGGACTCTAAATCCTGACTGAAACTCCTCAAATAAACTGTTGTCATGGAGAAAGTCACACAGCTGTTTAGCTACCACCTTCTCCAGGATCTTCGAGAAAAAAGGAAGGTTGGATATAGGCCCCTACAGGCCTATATCCAACCTTCCTTTTTTCTTAGCCAGAGTTCCTGAGTCCAGAGTAGGCTTTTTAAGTAGGTTTGATTACCGCTACTTTAAATGCCTGGGGTACATAGCCTGCCAGTAGAGACCAATTGATCATATCTAATATAGAGTTGCTAACTAAGGGAAAAACTTCCTTAAACAGCTTGGTTGGGATTGGGTCCAAAATACAGGTTGACGGTTTCGACGCAGAAAAAAATGGGATATAGTTCTGAAAGGTTGATTGGAGAAAAACAGTCGAGACTAATATCTGGTCCTGGAACTGTCTCTGCCGTATCAGACGTATCCGCACCAGGTAAGGAAAGGACGTTACCAATTTTGTCTCTGATGTCTAAAACTGTTGTTGAAAAAACTCAGGAAGTCATTACTGCTGAGGGCTAGAGGAATACAAGGCTCAATGGAGCCATGACTCTCTGTCAGCCTGGCTACAGTGCTGAAAAGGTATCTAGGATTGCCTTTGTTTTCCTCAATTAGAGAGGAGTAGTAGGCAGCTCGGGCGTGACGTAGAGCCTTCATATATCTTCTATGACTATCCTGCCAAAAAAAATGGGATTCTACTGTTTTGGTCGAGCGCCATATTCTTTCAAAATTCCGCGACGATTGTTTTAGAGTACGGGTTTCTGAGTTGAACCATGGAGCCACTCTCCGCCGCTTGACAACCTTCTGTTTCAGGGGAGCAATCGAATCCAGAGTAACTCTCAGCGAATCCACTGCACTATCAACAAACTGATCTAGCTGAGAGGGACTAAAGCTATCATAAGAGTTTCCAACTGGGTTGAAACACGGTACTGAATCAAAAACAGCTGAAATAGCGTCTTTAAATCTAGCAACAGCACTATCCGACAAACTTCTAGAGAGCACACCTCTTTCAGGCAGAGGTAATTCTGGTAGGACAAAATCGAATGTAATAAAAAAATGGTCTGATAGCAGAGGATTTTCTAGGAAAACTGTAAGGTTATAGATTTCAATTCCATAAGCTAAAACAAGATCCAGGGTGTGGTGAAAACGATGAGTAGGTTCGTTTACACCCTGGGTGAAACCAATAGAGTCTAACAGTGACATTAAAGCTGTGCTCAGGCTATCATTATCAACATCCACATGGCTATTGAAGTCACCAACAACAATTATTCTATCACTGTTCAGGACTGAATCTGATAAAAATTCTGCAAATTCAGATAGATACTCAGAATATGGGCCAGGAGGACGGTAAACTACAACAACTAGAACTGGCTGAAAGGTTCTTGAGACTGGATGTGAAAAACTGAGAACAAGGCTTTCAAAAGAAGAAAAATTCAGTTCTGGAAGTCCAGAATTAAAAATAGCTGCTACTCCACCACCTCGTCTGGTGTCTCGAGGTATAAGAGTACAAAAATGACTGGGAGGAGTGGATTCATTCAAACTAACATATTCATCTTGACACAGCCAGGTTTCAGTCAAAAAAAGTAAATCAATATGCTGATCTGATATAAGATCATTCACTAAAAGAGATTTGGATGCTAAGGACCTAATGTTCAAAAGTCCGCAGTGAATCTTCTGATTTTTTTGCAAAATCAAATTCGTAGTCTTGATCCTGATGAGATTTTGACAATTTACACCTTTTCTTTCTTCGTTTGGATGACTTGGTCTGGGCCGGGGGACAGACACAGTACCTATAGTATAACTACAGTTCGATTCAGAATTACAGCTATAGTGACTGGGAGACAGATCTAAGGGAGGCGCAGAGAAGCGTGTAAGACTGCAGCTCTGCCTCCTGGTCTGAACTCTGAGTTGTTGTCAAGGTTTTGGACTAATAACCTCTGCTATGTTTCTAGATAATAGAGCTGCACCGTCCAAAGTGGGATGGATGCTGTCTCTAGCTAGCAGACCAGGTTTTCCCCAAAAAGACTGCCAGTTATCTATGAAGCCCACATCGTGTGCTGGACACCACCTCGACAGCCAGCGGTTGAGTGATGACATGCGGCTATACATGTCATCACTGGTCTGATTTCGGAGGGGTCCAGAGAACACTACGGAGTCCGACATCGTCTTAGCAAAAGTACACACCGACTCCACATTTACCTTAGTGACTTCCGACTGGCGTAGTCGGGAGTCATTAGTGCCGACATGAATTATGATTCTATCAAATCTACCTTTAGTCTTTGTCAGCAACTTTAAATGAGATGCGATGTCGCCCGCTCTGGCCCCGGCTATACACCTATCTATGCCCGCTGACTTCGCTAGCTTCACGTTTCGGACTATGGAGTCTCCAATAATCAGAGTTTTATTCTCAGCGGGTGTGTCGCTGAGTGGGGAAAATTTGTTTGAAGTGGTTGGTGGGGAACCGTGTGCTTCGATTTTCGACTATGCTTCCCTCGGACAGTAACCCAGCCACTGCCTCCTGGCTGCTCAGGAGCTACTGGGGGGGAAGCCAAGCTATGTCGGCCCGCACCGGCTACAGGTGGCTGGCTAACTACTGCTGCATACAATGACTCTGACTCAATGGTGCGGAGCCGTCTCTCTAACTCAGACACCCTCGCCTCCAAAGCTAAAAATAAACTGCATTTCTTACATGTATCATTATCACTAAAGGAGGACGAGGAGTAACTTAACATCTGACACGTAGAGCAGGAGAGAGCAGGAGAGGGAGAGACAGAAAAAGAAGCCATTGTAAAGCTAACTGCTAAGCTAAGCTAAGAGTAGGTACACAGTACGAGGAAAACAGAACAGAAAATGATGCAATACGCTCACCAGTAGTTCGCTGCTCTGCTCGGGTGCTGCTCGCTGCTCTGCTCGGGTGCTGCTCGCTGCTCTGCTCGGGACATATACTTAAGCATATCATCAACTCCTCTCTGTCAACGGGTGTGTTCCCTACCGCATTCAAGCAAGCTCGAATCACCCCTCTGCTCAAAAAACCTACACAGGTTGAAAACTACAGACCCGTTTCTCTTCAGCCCTTTCTGTCAAAAATACTTCAGTGCATAGTCTTTAAGCAAGTCTCTGAGTTCCTGTCCAGAAACGATCTGTTTGACCCAAATCAGTCAGGCTTTAAGCGGGGCCACTCTACTGAAACTGCACTACTGTCAGGGTCAGTCCTCAGTTCTATTACTGCTAGACCTGTCTGCAGTCAACCATCAAATCCTCCTATCTACGCTCTCTGAACTTGGTATCTCAGGATCTGCCCTCTGCTGGTTCGTGTCCTACCTCTCTGGGCGATCCTTTAGAATGTTGTGGAAGGGAGAAGTGTCCAAAGCGCACAGCTTATCCACAGGGGTAGCTCAAGGGTCAGTGCTTGGTCCCCTTCTCTTCTCCATATACACAAGCTCACTTGGTTCAATAATCCGCTCTCATGGCTTCTCATACCACTGCTATGCTGTCATTCCCACCAGACGATGTTACAGTCTCTGCAAGAATCTCATTATGCCTTGCTGATATCTCTAAATGGATGAATGAATGGCACCTTCAACTCAATCTTGTCATCCCAGCCAGTCCCTCTATGTAACCACAGATCAATATCCAGCTTGGAACAACCAAACTCATGCCCACAAAGTCTGCCCGGAACCTGGGTGTCATGATTGATGACCAGCTAACTTTTAAGGTTCAAGTAGCCTCGATTGCCCAGTCATGTCGATTTGCCCTGTACAACATCAGGAAGATCCGACCTTACCTATCAGAACATGCTACACAGCTCCTGGTACAGGCTCTTGTGATATCACGCATAGATTATTGCAACTCTCTACTGGCAGGTCTTCCTACATGCATTCAACACATTCAAACCTCTGCAAATGATACAAAATGCAACAGCACAACTGGTCTTCAACCTTCCTAAAAGAGCACATGTCACTCCGCTGTTCATCTCCTTACACTGGCTTCCAGTTACTGCTAGCATCAAATTTAAAACTCTGCTGCTCGCTTACAAAATGGCGACAAAAACGGCTCCTCCTTACTTTAACTCTATAATCCAGGTCTACACTCCCTCCCAGCCACTACGCTCTGCCAATGAAAGGCGTCTGATCCAACCTCCACAACAGGGTTGTGGTGATTGGACATTTCTGTGTATTTTTCCTTGTTTGGTGCTTGTGTTTTTTTTCTTTCAGAGGCTGGGTGTGGCTTATTGGCTGCTGGAGCTCTCTGCAATCACTCACCTGTTCGTCATCTGTAATCACCGACTGCAGCATTTATACCCTGGTTCAACTCTCCCAAGCTGCCAGATTATTTCTGCCTACACTGTGGTAGATCGGCTTTTCAGTATTAGTAAACTTTTTTGTGCTTTGGATACCTGTCACTAATTATTCCCTTGTCTTCTTTTTTCCCCAGTGCCTCCAACCAACGAGCTCCAGCGCCTCACCACCCAGCCTCTCATTCAAGCCTCACCAGCCTTCACCAGCCTCACTTCAATAAATACCCCTTTACCCACCACCCTGTTTTCTGGTCTTGCTTTTGGGTCCACTTAAAAACCTTTAAGATCATAACAAGGGTCCTAAGTCTCTGACTAGACTCTTCTCCTCTGTTGCCCCCCGGTGGTGAAATGAACTTCCAAACTCCATTCGAACTGCAGAGTCCCTCTGCACCTTTAAGAAAAAGCTAAAGACCCAGCTCTTTCATGAATACCTACTAACTTAATGATGATGGTCTCCATATTATTGATGATGATGGTTGTCACAATTGTTTTTGTTTGATAACAATGAATTATAAGATGGTTTCTATACTGATTAGAGCTCTCAAGAACAGCCGTCAATGTTGTGCTTTGCCTCTGTGCAATGCCTGTCAGCACCTGTGTGTCCAATTGGACTCAAAGCTGATTATTTGCTCTTACTGACATTGTTCCCTTTTTTCTAGCTCCTTGCTTGTGTTGTACTTACTCTCTGGTGTACGTCGCTTTGGGTAAAAGCATCTGCTAAGTGAATTGTAGAAATACGCCTATATCGTAGGACAGAAAAAAAAAACCCAACCAAACATCTTCCATCACTTCATGTGTCGGGGTTGATTTCACGACATGGTTCGGGTACTATGGTCAAATTATGGATATGGAACAATATCAACTTACATCACCATACATCAAGGAACACTTTGTCTTGAATCACCGGTTCTTTCATGATGATGATCCAAACTTTTATTGCAGCTATGGCAATCAACTAGGTGAAACTATGCCAGAGTTGTCGGATTTGAACCCAATCAAGCTTCTTTGGCACATGTTGAAAGTGGTAAAGCTGCAGATATAGTGATGAGACTCCAGAAGCAGCACAGTCAAAATTAAAAAAAAATAAATAAATAGAGGAATGAGGCAATATATGTTCACTTGTATGCTCGTATTATCGACTGTGTAAATTAATGTGTGAGATATGTTTAGTTTCTCATATGTTTGTGGCTCAGTTGGTAGAGTCGTCGTCTTTCAACAGCAAAATCAGGGTTTGATCCCCAGCTCCTGTAGCCACATGTCCAATGTATCCAGGGGAAAGACATTTAACCCCAAATTGTTCCTGCTGCTTTGTCAGCGGCTTATAAATGTTTATGAATGTGATAAGTTAATTCTGATGGTCTCTACATAGCACCGCTGTCATCAGTGTGTGAATGTGTAGGTGTGACCTGTGGTGTAAAAGAGCTTTGAGTAGTCAGGAGACTAGAAAAATAAATATACAAGCGTAAGTCCATTTACCATTTACCACCTCATTCAGCTGCCAGTACTCACTGATTATTTCATCCTCAGAGACATTTGTATCTCAAGTCAAAAGACTAGAAAAGCGCTATATAAGCTGAAGTCCATTTATCATTATCTGTATTTATTACATCATTGTTCAACTTTATCATAGAGTGTGTGTGTGCGATTGTGTGTGTGGGTTTACATATTCACATTCTGGAATGCGGTGACATGGAATGGAGGTGTCTGCTCTGAAGATGACATCTTTAAACTCATCAACAGAACAGATTCCCTTCCTCCTTAGCTCCAGAGAGAACAATAACAGACAGGTCACACACATTTTATACACATCAGTTACTGACGGATGTACTGGGACTTTGAGAAGGAGAGGCCCTAATGGTGAGGTTGCATGCTTAGCGCATGTCACCAAATATTTAGTTATTCCCATGGAAACTAGTATTTTATTAAATTTACCAGTAAAGTGAAGTCCTGCAATTTCAGCACCGCCCCACACATCACCATGGCTGCTGTATGAGCTTTGAGTAGTAAGAAGACGAAAAAAAACAAAAAAACAAGCTCAGGTCCATTCACCAGCTACACAAATGAGTGAAAGAAAATATAGTGATGAGGAGGGCCATAGTGGAGATGAGATGTGATTTGCTATTAAAAATTTAAATTGTTTATCTCACACTCTGTTTCACTTCTGACTATTGGACTGAATTCTTTCACACAGTCCAACGTATCATGAGAGAATATTAAATGCTCAGTATTTGTATTAAAAACTAGTCATATTGAAAAAGAGGAAGCATAAAAAAGGAACAAAACCGGTGCAATGATACATCCACTAAACACTAGGAAGAAGACTGATCCATGTAGAGGATCTTGTTGGTACTCAGAGGTTTTATTAGGAAGGTAGAGTTGTTAGTGTTTTTTTTTTTTTTTTTGACTGGTTGGCACCAAGAAGATCAATTTGAACAAAATACATTCTGACTTGTGCTGCCACTTCATAAAGAGATGATGGAGTAGATTAATAAACATTTTAGAAAAGAACATTTACAGTAATAATGTAAACTAACACAAATAATGGAAAAGAACAGAACAATCAAAGTGCAACAGGAAGCCTGCTACTGAACCTGCTTTGTCCCATGTATCAGCACGTCACTGTCTTTTGTAGCCAGACTCTTTTCTGTCTTTGTCTTTTGTACATTTGAATGGCAGCCTGATGACGAGGGAGAAACTACAAGTTGACGTACAGCAGCTGTGACTGAGCTTCTCAATGAAGACGTCCGTCTTTCTAGTCTGACTGCATACAGTATTCATGGGGAGTGAATGATAAATGAATCAGGACTTCCTCCCTCTCCCTCAGACTTCCTTTCAAGTGTCTTTTTTACTGAATGCAAATCTTACATTTTACACCTACAGTTTTTTTTCTCTCTCTGTGTTTTTTTCTCTTTTCTGGAACATCTATGGATCTCCCACCTACTTCTTTCCCTTCTTTTCTTACATTCTGTGCAGCTTTTCCGCCCCCTCTCTCCTCGGATGCTTTCGGAAATGTTCCTCTACTCTTGAGCGCTCATCCTGTTGGGTTCTGTATTGGATTCCAATCCTCAGTTACATAATAGTTGGAACAAAAGTGTAATGAAAATGAATGATAACGAATGGGAATGAATAAAAAAGAATGTCTTATGTCTCATGTCTAATTTATTTTCTATGAAATCCCCACTAAAGACTAAACTGTGCCAGCTTTACATCGACCATGAGATCGCCTGCATGTTACAATGAAGGCATTTGAATCTGAAAATGGAATTAAAACTAAATAAACCAGGAGTGACTGGACTGAGGTGTGACAAACAGGAAAAACTACAAAGTGAAACAGGAAACACTAAAGACAAGACTACACACGGGAGTAAAGATACACGAGTAAGGAAAAGACAAAATGAAACAGAGCAAAGTAACAGTGGCAAGAAAACGTCCTTCAACAGGCAGATACTGTCGTGTGTAACAGAACATAGTGGGATGTAATATGTCTCAGGTTAGAAACGACAAAGAGCAAAAGATGATGGACGATGACTCCTTTTATTCAGTGTTCGAGTACAACACGCTTCTTCCACAGGAGACACTCTACAACTGCATATAACAACACCACCTACAGGCGGAACAGATAACACAGCACCCTATAACTGTAAAATCATTTTGCCATACATTATATGCTTGTTTAAAGGTTAACACACCTTTCTGGTTTAAACACCACAGAGACTTCAAGCAGAATCAGACTCATGTTGAACAGCCGTCCGCCTAAACAGTTTGAGCTTGGAAAGAGGGATAGAGAGACATGCAGGCAGACGGAGAAGAGACAAACAGCAACAGCCCCACAAACTACAATGGATAAGAATGAGCCAGTAATAATGGTAAAGTATGTGTAATGTTAGCAGTAAGAACAAAGGGTGATAAAAGACTGATCACTCTCATATTACCATTAGCAACTTTAATGGTAATACATTGGATAGGACTGATAATGTTAAAGGAAAAATGTGCAAAAATGTCCTAAACATGATGTAAAGACAGCTCTGACAACAGTACAGCTTGCAGGACTCAAGCTTCCCACTCATCTTAGACAGTTATTTACACAGGATGTACTTAATCTCTGCTGTATTTCTGTTTAAAATGTTGTACATTCTTAATAGCTGTTCAACTTTGATGTACTGACTATCAGCACTGCTGTGATTCGGTCATATGAATTGAGTTCCACTGAACCCTGTGGGCACTCCTGGAGTAGTGGGAATATCCAAAATACCGTGTGATCATCATCACTCATTGTTGAGTATGACTGCCCTCCTGTATGTTCCTTGTGGGTCTTGAGCCTCATATTTTGGTGTAGTGTGGGCAGGAGTGAGCGGAGGTGGTGGAGAATCTCTCCATTCTCTGTCTGTGTTTGTCTTCTGTAGTGCGGTGGAGGTCGTTCTCATATAAGGCAGCACCTTCACAGACAAGCTGTCTCCAAGGCGACCGATGGGTTGTTTTGGTCTTTCAGGTTTCACAGGTGTCGTTACACCTTTTCTGTCACCTCCGGCAGCATGTTGTCCTGTGAGCAGCTGGGAGTAGAGGACTGACAACATCAGTGAGTGCTAACAAACAGCTTCAATGGAGACAGGACACAGCTCCTGACAGGCAGTTTACAGGTGAACTGGATGTAAAAATATGGATTTATTTTTTAAACCTGTTTTTATCATCACAAACAAGAACATCAACATATTCATGATCAATACCATCATAATCATGAATATACTATTCCAAACCATCTTTAATATCATCACCACTACCTCAGTACCATCAACATCATAGCGTGTGAAGGTATTTAGAACTGGCTCTTTTCTCTGCTTTTTTTTAAAGATTGAAAGGGACCTTCAGAGTCACCTTGATGATGCAAAACCCTGATAGCTTCATACAAATGACATAGATTCCCAAACCAACAGTACACAACCTGACAAATGAGCACCGTTGATCTAAATACCGCCTTGTCAACACAAAGTTGATGTAGGCAAAGGTCAGACAGAGCAAACATTTACAGCTGTCATGTAACATTAGGTTTCCATTTTAGCTTTACACAGCATACTGAGGTCAGGGTAAATCTTTTTCTCGGGCTGTAAGGACAACAAGAAACAAAGAAAAAAGAACCCATTACTTTTTATATCCCACCTGGTTAAGTCCAAGTTGCTATGACCCAGCAGATGACGGGGTGTTCATGTTCACACCAAAGACAGTATGAAACATGGACTTAGTCTCAGTAATATCAGACATTGGCTTCAGCAACCTAGTTTTAAAGCTGTTTCCATATTGGAAATGCTGTCTGAACCAAACGTTCGGTCAACATATTAAGTAAAAGTCAATGAGGTGGAGCTGATGCAGACTCTAAATGACTCTAAAATTAGAGTCATTTAGAGTTATTATATTGAAGACAAAAATGATCTTGTCTTATTCAAAGGTAAAGTTGCTCAATCATCACTTCTGGGCCTCCATACATGTGTGGTGTTGACTACATGTGCAGAGACCCTGTCCTCTGACTGGATTTGACTGTTTTGGCCCACTCAGGCTGTTTTAAATGGGGAGTACCAGGTTAGTTTTGGAGTGGGAAAAAAAACAGCGAATGGGACACCATTCAAACTGGCAAACAGTGCAGATGCAGATGTAGCGGCAAAGAAGAGAAAATATAATCACAGTTAGGCGAAACATCAATGGGGTTGACTTTCACCCACTTGCGGGCACTTAAGGACCTGCTTGGGATGAAGAGTGACTCAGAGTTGGACTGCTTTCTGTCGGACAGGCAGCTGCCAAACACAGGCTTGTGCTAGCTTGCAAAAAGTATCTGTTATTCCAATACAACGAATGTCCTATTCTAAGGTAGCTTGCAGTGTAGGTACAATAATTAAACATACACGTTAAGTCCTGCAATCGACCATGCAAATAACTTGGCGTTTCAGGTTGTGCTGCACATGGTTGCTGGGTATGGGGTGTGTGTCTTGATAACGTTGGTGGATCAGATACTGTATGTGTGATTAATGTACATTTGAATCACACCTCCTTCTGCCCCAGTCCAGTTCCTTTCACCTTTGCTAAGTCCTGTCTCTTCTCAGCTTCCAGACCAACTTCCATATTCCATACACAGGGACTTGAACCGGTGACCCGCCGGTCCCCAACCCAAGTACCTACAGACTATGTTTCAGTTGCCCCCATTCTGCTCAAGATGCATCCTGGGCAACGTCCTTTGGAGCTTTTCTGGAATAGACGTAGCACGAAAAAGATTTCTTTCATGAATTTTGGTGATTTCTTTATTAATGAAAAACGTTTTTATTCTATGGTTCTATGATGGTACATGTCAGTACCCTTTAATATAGCAGCTGTTGATGATGTTATTTACCTGCTTTTGACACCACCTGTGAAATCAATAACATTCCCAGATGCTTCCTTCTTGTAAGTCAGCAATCATTTTATCAAAGCCCTTCAAAAGATGTGGGACTAATGTCTCCCTCACTCCCTGCCTGTCTTCTTTTCTGCTCTGCCCCAGTTTCTCTGTTTGTCTTATACTCCTTTCAGTTCTCTGCCCTCTTCCTGTTCCGTCAACACAGCCTGATTGCAGAGCTGCACAGAGCACAGATGTTGATTGTCAGACATTTTTGTGGAGTTGAGATCAAATTTGACCAAATTAAGGGGAAGGTTGCTTTGATGAAAAGACTGGAATGGGAGCCAATCATATCTAATTCCACTAACGAGGCTCTTCATCAGCCATGATAAGTAGGGCATATAACATCTGTGAAAGTATGCATGCTTGGGGAAAAAGAGTGGAAATTTTGGGTTAAGCATAAAATAACTTAACATCATGATTTATAAATAAGACCATTAAATCCTTATCACCATTGCAATTTTTGAGGCAATGTTTCATCCTTACAAATAAATAATTCATTTTCTCAGTCTGTTGCAGACTGTTGGATACATAAACTAGCAGTCTAAGAAATATCAAACGCTTGTTCGGGGGAATATGCACTATGAATTTGGAGCCTGTAAAAAAATACCCCTACCCCCCCACCAGAGAAAGAAAACATGATTTTGACAGAGAGTAGGTTCCTTTATATATCGTACAAATGCTTGCATTAATATATTTAATCATAATTAATTTCACTCCCTCGTTGTTGTTTACAACTATGCTGTTAGAATTGGTCGTCTCTCAACCGGAAGGTCACGGGTTCGATTCCCCAGCTCCTTCAGCAACATGTCCAATGTGTCCTTGGGCAACACACAATTTTCCCCTATATTCCACCAGATGCGTGTTCGGTCTGTCTCCGCTCTGCAATGGCTCCGCTGTGCTGCATCTCAGCTCCAGTCAGGAGCCCTCTCTAGCAGATACACAAGGCTTCTATGTTTGCCAATGGCGGAGCATGGTGCATCAATTTACAAAATAAATATCGAGTGGGACAGGAAGTCACACACCGAAACAACAGTAAAACATCCTTTTCTTTTCAGAATTAACACTCCGTTTTGACGGTTGGGAACAATGACCTTATGTTTGTTTGATATGTGTTTGGTTTTTGGACGGGTTTTATACCACATACATTGTATTACCTCCTGCTGTCACAAGTGTAATCAATATGAATGTGTATGAATGTATTAGTTATTACTGCTGGACACTTTACACAGCAGCCTCTGCCATCAGTGTGTGAATGTGTAGGTGTGACCTGCAGTGCTATAGCAGCTCAAGTCCATTTACCATTTACCAGAGATAAATTAAAGTAAAGACAGAAGAAGCAACTTTATGAAGAAGATCTCCATCTATCAGTGTAAATGAAAGTAAAGATGTACATTCAGTTGCAGTCAGGTAAGGGTAACATTCACTTGACCTTGAATGAACAGAGTTGGTAATTGGAGTGTGTCAAACCCAGATAAGCATTGACCAGACCTCTCTAATAACCTTGTGATTATAGGGAGGGGATAAAGGTGTAATTGGGAGGGGCAGAGATGTGATCGAGTTGTTGTTGGTGCGGGTAGATAAGCTGTCAACATGTCAGCAGCTATGTGACCGTGTGTGACAAGCATTCACATCTCTGCTAATTGATTTTGACATCATCGCTGAGAGAATATATTCATAAATTGCTGTTTTCACGGTGGGTGGCTGTTGAGCTATTTTAATTCAGCAGCACAATCATCAACATGGCAGGAGGCTGACACTGAAGCTCTATCTGAAGAAAAGGGGTTATCTCAAATCAGCTTATTAATCTATGTGTACCTGCACATATGTTAGATACTGTGTGTTAGAAGGTGGTGGGAACCATGTTTTAAGTGAACATGAGGGTTTTGTAATCTCCACCAGGCCCAGACTTGGGTGGGGTAACGTGTGACGTTCAGTGAGAGGATAAAAATATTGGATATCGGACTTCCGGCTACGTCGTGGTATGGAGTAGTCGCTGCTCCTGAAAGCTCCCCCGTGTGTTTATTCTACACATTTCTTCCACCATGGTTAAAATAATTTGTTGTGGCACTCAATGTAGTCATCGTCCACCTTAAATTACTCAAAGGAGATTCTAAAGCAAAAAATAACAGGGAGGGTGAAGGACTTACCTAACGGACAAGACAAGATGGCGAAAGGCGGCCAACTCACCGTAGAGCTACTACGAGACGAACTTAAGCTCTCACATGAAGCTATTTGGCAGACTTCAGAGCAGAAATGTCTATCCTTCATGGGGGGCTGAGACTAGAAATTGAGGCCATTTGCTCTGAGACTACAACAAGTTTTGAGGGCCTGCGTCATGGGGTGGGAGAGGAGCTAAAGAAGCTTCTCCAAGGCCAAACCGACATCACACTGAGTCTCAATGAAGCCCTCGACCGCATTCAAAAACTTGAGAACCAGGATGAAGTTAACACAAGCTGAGAGCTGAAGCGGCTGTCGTCTCACACACAGTCCATCACTGAACGCACATCACATGAGCCAAACATCTGTGACTACAGGTACACTTCTAGGATACCTCCATCTATCCCTATATCCATGTAGGACTCTGCCTCACTGTAAAATAACACACTTTGACGTCAGCTGTGCAGTATTTTCATAAAACAGGTTCAGAGTACGTCTGTGAACCTCTCCTGCACAATGCCACCTTGACATCACCACAGTAAATACCTGAGTCAGCAAAAACCCACAGTGAACCCTGATGCATGAATATTCATGAGTGATGAGTCAACACTTAGTATTACGTAGCAGGATACGTGGAGCACTCTGACTCTTCCAGGACGGTAGAAGTTATTTTCATTTTCTCTCATCAAACAAGAAACACGTCATTATTCATGCAAGACAAACAAGTGCTTTGGTCAAAGTGTATTTCAATGAGGCCATTCATGCAATTTATATAAACATTTCATTATTATTTAACCTACAGTAGATTTCTATTGCAGGAGTAAAAAAAGCTGTTGTTCTTCCTCTGAAACTGGATGGCTTCAAGCTCCACTTTATATTTTAGTGCCTGAAGTGCCATAGTGTTTTATCATTTTATTATTTGAATGTAATCATGTATTTATTTGATATCTTGTGTTTTTTCTTATTTCTCTGTGCTGTTATTGTCATTACTTTCATTGCTATGTAAAATGCCTCAGACGCCACTTAGATACAAGGGACAGCAGATTTTAATCAACTTGAAGCTAAATATGGTGTATTAAACAACATTTATGTGTTATATTGTATAGAGTTTCTTTATTATCTAAATAATTACATTAAATCAATTAGACAGAGTGGCTATAAATTTGACTTGATATTGCCTAATAATTCACAAAGCTTTATTGTTATTTTATAAGTAAGTACTTATAAACTGCCTGAGCACAAATTTTCTGATGTGCTCAATTAGAAAACCAACGTATCTCAGTGTTTCCAGAGCTCACCGTCTTGAGCATTGAAACGCCCTCAGCGTCGGCTGTTATTTGTCACAGCGCACTCGGTTGAAAACAGTTAAACTTTTGGAACAGCGCCGTGCTAGTCACTGTCCCTCACTGACCAATCAAAATCAAGAAGGGGCGGGACTTACAACACCAGCTTTGTTAATAACAATGGCGGAGGAGACACAAGAGAGGAAAATAAAAATTAGGCGTCAGGGTTAAAAGGTCGCACGCAGTCAATTCAATCAGGAGTGACAAGTGAATTAGGAAAATTATTTATTACAATGAATAACATGGACACAGAAATACTGTACGGGGTGGGTGATGTGTTTGGAGAAGTACAATTCTGAGCGTCGACAGAATAAATGCCAGTCCAGACCCTGGTGGTGGTGAAGCTGATGACTTGATGAGACCGGATGGGAGAATAATTGATGGATGAGGATTCTGGGAAGACGGGAGGTGATGGGGAGGTGGAGGGAAACATCAGCATTAAGAAACTAAAGACAGAGTAAGAAACATATTTAAAAGGGGAGCAGAACGATGATAGGTTGAAAATGATGGAGGAACGCCGCGCCATTGGTTAGATGTGTACCACTGACGAGACAGCTGATTATCCAATGACAGCCCCAGAAAATGACAGCTCGAGAATGACAGTAGAAACGTGAGTGAGCGTGCAAAAAGGGATGAATGAGAAAGACCCGATTGTGAAGGCAGTTATATAGTCTTCTAGGATCATCAGTTTACTCTCGACACACCCCCAAACATTGATTGACTCTTATTCCCTTGCTGCCATCAGGCCTTTGTATACCCATTTTGGTTTCTTCACTCCACATCTTTAACTTCTTTATCTCTTCTTTCTTGAGCCATTACCTTTGTTTGTTTTCATGATCAGGATTGAAAAAGAAAGAAATGTCCAATAGATCACTTTGAATTAGTTAGTCTCCAAAATGTGCACATAATTAACATCAATGCCTCGTCATCAATTAGTCCATTTTTCATCCCCTAGAATTTTCCACCATCGCAACACCCTTTTTGTTCAGACATAATGTGTTTGGGAAGCAGACGCTGACATGGCAGCCATGTTTTATTTATGCCTGAACAGGTGGTGTGTGGAGTAGCCTAATAAATTGCCCATTTAAAAAAAAACAAAAAACAGGGCTTGAAAAACCTCTTGAAACATTACAGAAGAGAACCAAAACAAATAACCAAACATATCTGTGAAAACTAATGCGGTGGACGTTTAATATATCTAATATGTAAGATGCAAAGACAGAAAGACTGACTCTGAGATATGGCACAAGAACATCTAAATCATCAGGACATTGGAATTCTGCTTGGTAACGATGGTAAATATGTGAACAGCTGTTGCTAGGTAAGTATGTGGAGAATAGATGCAGCATTATTATGATGTATGAGTCAGCATGATCCTCTGTGCAGCCCCCTCCTCTGGCTCCCTGTTGCTGCCTGCATCAATTCAGAAACCTGTAGCTAGCTAAGGCAGGGCACACACTAAAAGATTAGAACTAAAAGAGAGCCCGCACATGGCGACAAATCATGACAGATTAACAGTTTGGAGAGCAACGAGACGACCAACTCAGCACACCACACACTAACAGATTAATTCACCCACAACCAGAGTCTCCACTCCCAAAACGTGTAATCTCGCACCGTCAAAAGTGATTTAAGAGTGAACAAACATGATGGTCAAGCTAAATGTGGCTAACTGTTAGCTGGTTCGTCCAAAACACTTTGGTCCAACTACTTTCCTTGTTAGTTGGATTGTGGTTTCTTTTACAGGACACGCTGTAAGAGCACTAACAAATCAACAAGTTGGTCCTGAATTTATGACATCCATCTAACTTTATGCTTCATGCTTGCTGTCGTTGCCGTGGTAATGTTTGTTGTGCTTCCTGTTTCATCAGCTTGCTTCCATATTGGCTATCGTTTAACCTCACAACCAACATAATAGTACTCGGCTGCCTCGGTGATCTTCAGCTTCAGCAGCGGCTTGTCAATGTGTATAAACCGGTTAGCTTATACTGATGGTTACTTTACATAGCAGCTTCTACCATCACTGTGTGAATGTGAAGGTGTGACCTGAGGTGTGAGTAAGCCATGTTATCACCATCAGTAGTCAGTAGCAAACAGAAAAAGAAGTCTTGACTTGATTCTTTATCGCTTAGCCGTTACCACGGTACTTACTGCTACAGAGGGTTAATAGTCATTAGAAAATGGATCTGAGCCTGACCGGATTCCAAAGAGGTCACCAGTCACTTGATGAAAATTGCTTTTTGAGTAAATTGGTGTGGTCTTCAGGGATTCTTTAGGGTGCTGGGGATTGTTATTATCATATTATGTCATATGATATTAATGTCAGTTTTTTTAAATCAATTTTGTTTCTATGAAGCATCCCTCAGTCACATGGGAATGGGGGGTTTTGCAGCACCCCGTGCACCCACACTCCCTACAGATGTGTAGGCTCATTATTGAAGTCAGCCTTTCAGTGTCTAACAGCTGCTGCTAAATACCAAGGCAGTATAAATCAATGCATTGGTCTGAGGCTGAGGATGCGGGTGGTCCAGACTGATGGAGCATGTCAATGAAAGGCATGTATTTCATCTGGATAAGGTAGCTAATATGAATAGATTTTCCTGAGCTGATCCAAGATTGCCAAGGTTGTTCCTCCTGACCAATGAGCCGTGCAGATGGTCATTTAGCATCTTCCACACTCCTCTGTTCTTTCTTCCTCTAATTTATTTAACCCCGCTCCTCTATCCAGGATCATTCTATGATTCTATATAAATATGTCCTTATCTCATCCCTTGTCCATCCTTGTCCTCCCATATCTAAAAATAGATGGCATCTGGCCAATAGTCCCCTTCTGCTCCACTCCTCTCTGCTGATTTATGTCTGTAACCAAACACAGAGGCTAAGGCAGAACACCAGATCTTACAGTTTGGAAACCTGATCATCATCAGATGGTGAATGAAGCATGACTCCAGGTGTAGCAGCCAATGAGCAGGGTCACTCAATGAGAGGTCACCCGAAAGGCTTCTTTTGCTGACACACATAAATGTTACCAGGCTTTTTAAATCATCACCACGGTAACCAAACGCTTTTATTTTTATTAAAACGTAACCTTAATTTAACGTGCTTAAAGGTCAGAAGAAAACACAACAAATAAACCGGGCCCCTCCTCCTGGGCTGGCACAAGCTAACCGATGGTCTTTAGCACCTGCCTGTCCAACAGGAAGCAGACAAACTCCACGTCCACAGGTAAAAGCCAACACAAGCTTTTACCCTGGTTTTAGAAAGAGCTTTATCCGCTCAGTGTTTCTGCTCACTTTCCATTAGGCATGGTTCATTTTGTAATGAAAACCAAATGTCTTAGACAAACTAATGTAAACTTAAAGCACTCCCTCAGACATGATCAACCTTATTCGAATAAGGAAGTAGTGTTCTCTAGTTGTCTTGTGTAACCTCATTGATGTCAGCAGCTGCCTCATCTTCAAACCTTCTAAATCATCCGTCGTGAAGCACCTGACATTCTCTGGGGAGCCGCAGCTTGTGAGTGATGTAGTGTTCAGTTAAAATCCACCGGTGCACTGAGTCATGAATACAGGGACGGGGGGATTGTGTAGTAATTCATGGACAGGAGAAACATAGGCCCCGTCTATTCTCTGGAGAATAGCCCAGGACAGAATTGAGTTCAGAGGTCAAATGAGTGGTAGTGACCTCCAGTTGACACCCATCTACAGATTGGCTCTCCCATATACAATATAAGCATTTAAAGAAGCTTGGCACATCACCAGCACTGCACTTTCAGTGAAATTCTGTTTTGTGGGCTGGACACCTTGGATGGAAATGTCAGGAGGACTGTTGTTTTATATTTATTGTCATCTAAGTGTAGAAATGATGTTATTAAAGGTTTATTCTGGCCTTTGTTTAGAGATAGGACAGTGGATAGAGTCAGAAATCCGGGAGAGAAAGAGTGGGGAATGGGATGTGGCGAAGAAGCCAAAAGTCGGATTTGAACCCAGGCCGCTTCTTTGAAGACTACAGCATCCGTACAGGGGTTGCACACATTAACTGCTATAGGTCACCAGTGCCCCCAGAGATGACGTTTTCCAGCTATTTTTAATGATTCAAGGTCAATGGATGAGCAGGAATTGCTCAGCTACCCCCACAAAGCTTCCTTGAAGTTATGTAACACATTTAGCTACACATCTGGGTCCAGCTGTGGCTCACACACAGTTGTTTCCTCACTGCAAAAAAATATAGTCTTACCAAGTTTAGCTGTCTTACCAAGTTTAGCTGTCTTATTTTGAGTCAAAAAAATCCATTTACACATAAACATCTAATTTAAATATGCTTCTGTTAAATAAAGAATGCCTGGATGCTTGGAATGATAAAATATTTTTTTAAGAAAGTTAATAGATTGCTGTATCGGCAGCTTTTCTACCTTCTTACAGACCAACGTTTGTATGTAAATAAGAGTTTTACCTAAATGTATAAGGTTAAAGTGAATTAAATCTAGTGTAATAAGACATTTCTTTACCAGAAATTTGACAAATCTACATGGCAAGCCCCTGTTGCATCTTTGCTATCTGGCATTGGTGTGAGAAGCAAAACTGTGTCGCTCACAAAGTGATAGTTAAAATCCTTCAACAATAAACTTTGTGAGGAAGAATAAAGATGCAAAATGCTCAACTTGACCAGCTTGTTAAAAAAGAGCTGTTAATATGCAGAAGACTTCAAATGACTGCTAACATCTCTATGCACATCTAGAAATGTCATGTTTTAGTGCATCCTTTTCAGTATGTGCGACCTGCAGACTATTGTCTGTTTTTTCTGAAGAGACTTATAGGATACAATGTTAAAAGTAAATGCCCTGTGCATATCACTGTCAGTCCTTATGACTTGGTGCAGGAGGTGGCACTAAACATCAGCAGATTCACTGCACAAAAGAGGGCTGCATGGCTTCTTCTTCCCTTTATAAACAAAGTGTTTCACCTCTGACTTCATCAGACCCGATAAAGCAAAGAGTGAAGTCTGTTGTTGCTTCTACAAATCACTTGTATGTCGCTTGAATTAAAGCATTATTACACTTTAATTTAGCAGACGTTCTTGCTAAAGCGACGTACATCTGAGAGTAAGTACAACACGAGCAAGAAGCAAACAAGATGAGTCAGTACCAACAACAGCTTTAAGTCAGATCAGACACAGAGAGTGCAGAGGCAATGCACAGGATGTGTAAAATTGAACTTTCTTTCTATTATCATCAACAACATTAACAGTATCAGAATCATCGACATCATGTTCATGAAAGAGCTTTACCTTTGAAATGGACTCTGAGGAATGGAGAGTAGGAAAGGTGACTACAGAGGAGAAGAGTCTAGCTAGTGACTCGGGACCTTGCTGTGGTGGTGACTTGACTTCTTTCATTGGCAGGGTGTAGTATAAGGGCGTTCAGGTAGGCAGGAGACATTTTTGTTGCTGTTTTGTGAGCAGCAGGGATTCAAATTTTATGCAAAGCGTAACTAAGCCAGAGGAGAGAGATAACCAGTTGCTCTGCCGCATTCACGATCATCTGTAAAGATTTTGACTGTGCATGAAGTGAGACCAGCCATCAATAATAGGAAAATAGCTCTATCAATTGGAAACACCCAAATGCTTCAAGACCAAGCTTACATTAGCTCAAAATAAGGAACAGAACTGTTCAAGTGTATCAATGCAGAATATGTTTGTAGCTACAGATAGTACCCTTCTGGTTAGCAGTACAACGGAGCAGATAGCATGTGCTTAGCTGTGATGTAGCAACACGCAGGGTCCACATACACGACTTTGTTTGTCTTGGAGAGCAGCATCAATACATAATCACATCTAATCATTGTCTGAATTACACCTTTGTCTAATTTATCTTCAGGCATGATGAACATGTGAGACACTTTGACAGCTGACAGTCACACTGATAAAGGTCAGAGCTGAAGGTGAAAGGCTAATCTGGGCTGGATGGCTTTATATTCCAAATGTGCCTCAGTGCAGCACAAGAGACAGCGTCTAGACGATCCCCCCCGCCTGCCAGATGTCTGCTGTCACAGATTTAGGTTGTTTTGCTCTCTTAACAGACATCTGGGTTGGCCATTTATAGACACTGCCCTTCTTTTCTGAATTCTCAGCAGTATGGTGTGATTCAAGAGCACAGCGTCTTCACTGATCCCAACATCCTCCGGTTGTCCAGAAAATAGGGCTGTAAAGGTGACACCTCAAAGTTGTAAATATGAATCTGGAACATGGTGAAGTGTTTGTTTGAGCTTCAGTTATTCACTCATGGTAGAGTGATTAGGCTGGGTTTGATGGTTAATCCTAATCTGAGAGTGTAACTCTGAGGTTATTTGGGGATATTGAAATGCAGGTCACCAAGAAAAGATATTTTAGATATTTTAAGGAACACAGTGGTCCATGTTGTCAGTCAAATAGGAGCACCTCTTTTTTACCACTCATTTGAAGCACTGTGGGACTTTTTTTGTGTTACAATTTTGGGCTGCATGGTGGTGTAGTGGTTAGCGCTGTTGCCTCAGGGTGAGAAGGTTTGAATCCCCGTCTGACAGGATCTCTCTGTGTGGAGTTTGCATGTTCTCCCCCTGCATGCATGGGTTCTCTCAGGGTACTCCACCCATGCCCAGCAGCAATTGATGTTCTACGCCTCTCTTTATTTCCAGTGTTCATATAAAATGTGCTTTTGTTTTGAAAGACCTCTCATCTTCCCTGAGTCCCAGGTGAAACCATGATAAAGGCTTTCTCTTCCCATTCCATTCTCCAAACACGTTTTCCGAGAAATAAAGGACGCCATTGCATTTAATTATCTGAATGAAAGTTTCAAATGACTCATGTTAATCCAACCTGGCATGATCTACTCTCTCCATGTCTCTGAGCAGCAACACAATTAAAGTAGCAAAAAAAGGGAAAGAAATAAAGGATAAACACATTGAGGACACACAAGCTGCCTGGTTTCATTGGGGAGTCAGTCTTGTATCATTTCATCGCCCTGTGTGTGATACAATGGAGTGTATAAGGGAGGACCATTGCCCTGGCCCTTTATCATGATAGCACCCAAGTGTCCACTTCCCCTTCACTTGCACCGCCTTCAACAGACTCTCACAGTGCGTGAGGGTATATCAAGAGCTTTTTAGAAAACAGGAAGAGTTAATGGTTGACTCCTGGAGATGTGTTTGAAGACAGAGTCCACCTCCATCCATTACTCTGCAGTTTTTTTTTGGTTGATGAAAATAATCCTGAATATTTAAAACTTGAAACATCAACCTTTGACATCATAAAGATGTCTCATTCATAACTTCATACAGAACCTTACCTAACAAAGCGTTAAAGTTTGAGAGATTGAAAAGTTGTCCAGTTAGCTCCCCACTTCAGATTAAAATATTTAAAAGTTATTCGATGGTGTTATGGCCCGGGCTCTGTGATTGGCTGGAGGATTAATCGGCAAGAGGGAGGGCGCTTGTGTAATTGGTTCAGAGTCCGTGTCTTAACTTTTAAAACCGGATGGGATCCCCATAAAGAGCGACGTTTTCAAACTGACAGCAGCATCTGTGTTATCCTTGGCCTCCAAACTGATTCTTTTGTAATTGCTGTTCGAATCTCATTTTGAGAGTTAGCTAGTTTCTGAAATCCATATCTTTATTTTTGAGTCATTCTTTAGTTTGAGAAGCAGTGGGGGTAAACATGACATTTTCTCTTGTACTAATTTTTCTCCTGATTTGTGTTTACTATAGTGGAGAGGACTTTGACCACTATATTTCATTGACATGGATCTGTACTTTTCTTGTTACTCTTGTGAGTATGTTATTTTGTATGCTCTGTATTTGTAAATGTAGTTTTTGATATACTATGTGCAGGAATTATGGTAGGTTGTTTTGATGCTCATTATAGGAAGCTGCAGGCTAAAATGCTGTAGGAGTGGAGGAGCCAAGTGCACAACTGAAACTATTTATTTTAAAACAAACTTACAATGAAAATGTCTAGAACACAGTAGAACAGAGGGACACAATGATATGAAATCACACAGGAAACACTAAACTAGTAAACAGTCATTTAAAGAAACACATGAGACACAAACATGCAGGGAAGAATGACAAACTTTAACAAGAAAATGTAAACTCTGAAAACACAAAATACTAAACCAGATTAAATCATGACAAACGCGTTGTTCGCTCACAGTAAAGTTACAGTAAAGTCATTTTCAGTGTGTCACCGATTAATTATTTATTAATGATGATTATCTAATGATTTAGTCTCCTGAGACACAGACAGGATTGGACAGGATCTATGACATCAAATAAAGGTAGGCTGTAAACATTTATTTACTTTTTATTCATTTTTTATTTATTCCCTTGGCTATCTTCTCTAAGTTTGTGGGTGACACTCAAAGTCATGTTTAAGATTTATCGTAAACCCAAGTGTCAGCTGCATGACAGACGAGCGCTTTGAGTCTGAAGACCAGAAAAACGCTACACAAGCTCAAGTCCATTTACCATTTATGAGTGAGTGTGTTTCTGTATGAAGAGTGCATTGATGTGAGCGCACATGGTGTTTGGTGTTTGGCAAGCGTCTCTCAGACCTCAGTTAAAAACTTAATATAAATATAACAGGAAGACACTGAACAACAGGCTTTTCACTTTAGACTGGGTTTGAGGTGGTCTTAGGCACGGACATTTTCTGCTTCCTCTAGATAGGATCAGGCCTCCTTTGCACCTGAACAAACCTCATTTTAAGACAAACACACAAGTTATTTTGCTATTCCAACCAGGAGAGACGAGTAAATCAATTAAAGATAACTTTTTATTGTACTTATGTGATATTGAGTTATTGTCAGAGGATCTTTGTTGCTTGAATTCTACATGGAGATAAAGTGATTGAAGATGACATTAAGTCCTGAGTGGCAGAAAGATCTTTCCCCCTGTGGAGACCAGACACTGGTGGTGGAGGTGTTAGCTGATGATGTCGTCTGACGCTGATGGGATGAAGAGGCTGATGATGGAGTGGAGCAGTGCTATTTGATAGATGTGACCAGGTGATGATAACATGAAAATAAGTGGAGGAGAGATGTGAACTTTCACTAGAGCTACATTAAACAAAGCGAGCACTGGACATAAAAAAAAGGAGAACTGCGTCAGGTAGAACAAAGAACAACCTGTGCTGCGCTCCAAAACCCTTTGTGTCGGGTGTAAGATGGGGCCTTTTACTTTAATTGAGTAGTTATTTGGTTTACCTTCTTACTTTTCTACACATGTAAATACATCTTCTGATAAGAAAATGGAACACTTAATGTTACTTTATATTTTAATTAGTGCAGGTTTTCAAAAACTTCTCTCCCTGCCTCCCACTTCTCCACTTCCCTAAAGAGCTGCATTGTCTTATGTTTCTGTGATCACAGCAGAAAGGACTGAAAATGACTTTTTTTTCTGACTTTACAGAAACACAATAAATGATTTTGAACCTTTCTGTTGTACACTGAGGAATGAGCTGAGATATTTTGCAGCGCCTCCCTGCAGCTATTTTGGAATGTGTTGAGAGTGAAACATCTGCTGTGGGGTGCAAAGGGACGTATAAGAAATGTGTTCCTCTGAAATGAGTTCAGTTATTTAGCTTTTCTTTTTCATGGACTTCCAACATCCTAAACCTGTACAAGAAGAGAAAGCCGCTGAAGGAGTGATACGTTCTGTGAAGTGTCCTCTGATGTTAAAGGAGTGCAATGCTACATTTAAGTACAACTAAATTCAGTTTAATGAACACTGCTTAAAGTTTACACCCTGGAACACAGAAACAACCCAACACAGAGGTTTACAGAGAGGAAATGACAGGACATGCAGTGTACATTAGCCAAACTAGAGCCCCTTTCACATATGAACCCTTGACAATTTCCAGACCATTTATGATATTGTCTGGAAATTTTGAATTTATGATAGGTCATTTTGCATATAAGCTGCCAATGGCGCTTGTTTATGGTAGGATATTGAAGTCATGTGTAACCATGGAGGCTGACTGGAGGGGCAGTCGTCTAGTTGTTTAGCTCCTGATCTGCCATCAGAGGTAGTAAAAGAGGTGTAGCACGGGGAGATAACAGCAACGTGTAATGTTAGAGCCTGAACGGTGAGAAGGGTGTACTCGCCTGAGTGAGTGCAGTGTGACGCTGTGTCTTTACCAACCCTGTTTGAAAGCTCATTGAATCGTTAACCCTCATACTATGTTGCCCCTAATACTAGTTGCCCCTTCCTTGTATGTCCAGCTCTGGACAATCTTATCCACATACTGTTACAATGTTACAATTCACTTAGCAGACGCTTTTATCCAAAGCGATGTACATCAGAGAGTGAGTACAACACTAATCCCATTCATACACCACTGAAGCAGCGGGAGCAATGCAGGGTTGGGTGTCTTGCCCAAGGACACATCAGACATGTTGCTCAGCTGGGGATTGACCTCGACCTTTTGGTTGAAAGACGATGACTCTACCAACTGAGCCACAGCCGCTTAAGGCCTCCTCTAGTCTATATGCTTTGTTCCCTCATAACCCCATTGAGGTAAGCAGACAGGAAGTCTAAGTGGACCGTATGTGTGCGTCCTAATGGGCATTAATAGATTGGACTTTTCAAACCAGCCTTGTGTATGCTTAAAGAGGAATGATTTGTTTTTATGTCTCTGATCATTCTTGAGGACTTTATCTGATAAATATAGCTTTCTATTTCCAGCTCCTGTCATTGCATCTTTCTTTTAAAGGTTGTTTTAGATCATTGGCCGGTAATAAACAGCAGACAGTAGACAGCTGACAGGAAATAACAGGAAGCAGAAAGTTGGATCAAACATCCCATACCTCACCGGTGGTACTTAAGAACCCCTGCAAACTCCAGGGACTTTTCTTTCCTTCCCTCTATTTGTCATTGTTTTAATCTCTTGTAATAAAACAGAACACGGTTTAATAGCATTGTAAAGTCCATATGGTAATTTGTTCTGTCATTTGTGATGACACATAAAAGTGCAATGAAAGCATATAAGGTATAAATTCAGACTATAAGGACCAATGTAAGCCACTTTGGAAGCCCTGAACCAGGACAGTCTGAGGATGATGTCATCATACAGGAGCTGTTCATGTTGCATTTTAATGGTGTTTTCTTTATCTAACTAAAAGAATCAAACTGAAGCAGACACCTGCTAACATCTCAAACTAAAATAAAGCCGTAAACAGTGAGCCAATAAGAAGTCATTTAATAACATTTTAACCGTCATTGAATTGAGCGTGCTGATTGGTCCTGGAAGCTTTCCTTACATTTAAAAGTCAGTTTTGATAGCCTTATGTGTCTGTCTGTGTGTGTGTGTGCAGCGCCTCAAACCTGGACATGTGTTGAGATGGATTATTTAAAAATCAAAGCCACAGCACTTCTGAGGCAGAATCTCAGATGAAGCTCAAAGTGGTCTTGACTATGTTTGCTCGGATGCTAGCTGTTAATTGCTTCATAGAGAGATGGTGTGATAATGAACAGTACTAAAATAGAACGGCAGAACGTGTGGAAGAGAATGACTGATGAAATGAATTTTAGTCTCATACTGGTAGTTACTATACTGTAGATGTTCTTATACTTGAGCTCTGCCTTGACATTTGTACATGCTAACAGCTGACCAATTGAATGCGCTCTTTGATTTTCTTCTTCTCTCCGTTTAAATGTTGCAGGTGAACAAAATGATCACACCCGTCAACTGTGAAAGAGCCTAACAAGTCATCTCATTATCACCGAAAACCTTCCTAACAAAACTCCTGCATCCAATTACTACTTCTAGAAAGGCACTTAGGTGTCAGTGTGGTGAACCAGCATCCACACCTCCAGATAATAAGGATGTGCCAGGACCTCAGTTCTTGTTTTTTCTTTAGAAAATTAATTGTCATTCATTGACAGTGATACAAATATTTTCATGTTTGCATAAAAAAGGAAGACAATTATATCAATGACAGGACAGACAATCACCTGAAAAATGCCAAGATGAGACCTTTGCATAGTCCTCTAACTAAAACCTCCTGTATACTGAGAAGGGAATACAAAATAAATGACTGTGATCATTTTGTTCACAGGCAGCAGTCCTTTGCCTGCTCCACTTTTCAGAAAATGTGTGCTCAAACTGCCTATTGTTTACAGTGAGAAGGCAGACTCAGAGGACAGAACAAACACCTAGCTGTGGGAGTGTCACCCACCTGGGGGAGGGGTTACTGCCCTTTGTGATGTCATAAAGGGAAAATCTCCAAATGGCCAGCACACATTTTCTGAAAAGTGGAGCAGGCAAAAGATGGAGAGAATGGACTTTTCTCTTCATTGGGGGGGTTTGTAGACAGACTAGAGACACATATTAGTGTTAAAGATTCACAGTGATGTGTTTTCAACATACTATTCATAACTTTCAGTGACGTAACCAGCGTGGAGGGCTGGAGGGCAAAAAAACACTCAGGAAAGTAACGGCTACCGTTGAAAACCCTGTAGAACTGCAGCACAGGCTTTTAATTTAACATCTCCTGTAAACGACACATGTTTACATCACCTGACAACCATAGCTAAACTAAGATATTAAGATAAACTTTGAGTTTGGGGAACTTGCGATACTTTAACAGCACACGGGACACTATTTATAGCGCTAGAAACGGCAAAGTCCGTGCCAGTGACAGTTGGACTCACATAGGACCTGATGGCTACCTCCTAGTTGAAAGTCCTTGGTTTGATCTATTTGATTTCTTAAAAGGTAAAGCACAGAAGATCTAGACAATCCAACAAGGCAGGATGATGTATAACCTTGATTAAACAAACAGATATAGCTACAATACTATGGATTAATTCTCCTGTTTATTCTTTCAGTATCATAGCCAAACAGAATAGCAGACCGTTGCTTAGCAACATCAAAGAAATAACCAACATTCTGAAGTATGACATCACAAGATGAAAGTCTACAAACATTCATGAGAGCAACCCACCTGGGTACTTTGCCCTTTCTGGGTGAAATCATTCCATCTGAATGAATGGCGAATAATGGAAAAGTTGGGGTCTTTACCGATTTAAAGTCTTAAAAAACTAAAACCGTACTTTAAAACTGCAAGTATGAGCCTAAATCTGATGACCAGTGATGTAAACATTTAATCTTTATTTTTAAATAATACGTTAGTGAATGAATGTGTGAAGAATCTGTTAAGACTTCTCTTCTGTCACGGAGCGATCGCTGCCTTAAAGCTAGCAGGAATATGACAGCGGTCCCACAGTCAGCGGTTTTAGTCCAAACACACAGAGCTCTTCTTTTACCTTCCTTTGTCATTTGTAAATGAAAACCTGATACTAAATTGTCTTTTTAAAATAGTTTGAAGTACAAAAAGCTACGCAATCGCATTTAACACAGCTACCAGTGTTTTCTAATCTACCACCGATACCTTCTCAGGGCTTGTTTTTACCCAAACGGGGGCGTGGTCACTCTTGCGAGCTGGAAGTGACGTTCGACTGCTCTTATGAATACAAGCAGCTTTATTGATCAGTCTGGGTCGATAATGCTGCTGTTTGAGAAGCGAAGGGCAAGAAAATCCTCATCATTCAAGCATCGGTGAGTGCTAATTAGCAAACATTAGCTAGTTAGCGTTTAGCGTTAGCTAGCGATAATATCAGCTGTCAGTTGTTCTGGGGCAGTAATTTGAGTTAACGGCAGGAATATTCAGATTTAGTCAACACTATATTTAATGTCGGGATGAGGAGAAGTCCGATGTTTCCCGTCACAGGGGCCGCGGAGGGTCTAACTTCATTAATCAACAAACGTCCTCCTTTCTGTTTTTTTTTCTCAGATTAAATTCTATAGAAGCAAAACTCAGGCTTGTCTCCTCGTCTGTTAGTGTATCATATTAAACACACCTGTATTTAAAAAATTAAAAATAAAACAGACAAAAACACGTAGGGGGCCACTGAGAGCAGTAACTTCTCAGTAGTGTACAGTGGTAGAGAGTCTTTCCTGCCCCCCAGAATGGCGGTTCCATAAGAGTGTGATGTCATATGAAAGCTATGAATATGAATGTGAAAAAAACAAGTCAAAGCTTACTTCTAGAGTGAAGGCACAGATATGAAACACTATGCACTGAGCCCTTAAAAAACACAAGCAGCTTCCTCCTCTAAAGTCATCCTACCCTTTATTATGTCTCATTTAAAAAGGCTTTGCTTTCTGTGGTCGTGTTGTTGTAGAGAGTGTTGCATGATTACCACATCCCTGGCAATGTCCAATCCTTTGCAAGAGGATGCGTTATACTTTCCATCTAGACACCCTCCTAAGCAGAAAGACGGGACACAGCCAGCATCAGGCTCTGTGTGTGGATCTCTCTCTTTACCTATCTGTCCTGAAACACAAGGTGAGGGGGAGGCAGAGCCAGAGGAGGAAAATGCACAGTAACACAGTAAAAACTGATTCTATATCATCTAGATAGATCTAAATTCTCCTTCACAGAAAGGCCTTATATATACACTATGTGCTTTTGATTGCCCTGCAGAAGGACCAGAGACCACTTTTCTTCTAAATAGCTAAATCAGTAAACCTTTCCTGAGGAGTAGCAGCGCTGATGTATCATGAGAGGAGCATATTGCAGTGCAGGTGTATGAATGACGTCTCTCCTTCAGGTGTCCTTGTTATCCTCACTAACCTGTCCCTTCATCCTTTTCTCCCTGGTGAGTTATCTCCTCTATGTCATCATATACTCACCCACCCGTCCTGCACATGTGTGAGATGTATGGGCCTGAAGTTGTGGCCTTCACTTTCTCGTCTTATAGCTCCTCCTCAACCTTCCTCCTGCACCCACTTAGAGTGACTGTCATTCTGTTCCAGGAGAAAGCATACATCAAGGCGAGGAGACGAAGGCACCTTAACACAGTCATGGAAATGGATAAGACTTCAGAGGAAAGGACATCTCATGTCTCTTAAAACTTATCTACTCCCCCCCTGCAGCTCGTTGTGCATTCCTGGTAGGAGGGACTAAAGGGCCTTTCAGATGGGCGCTGTGCCGCAGTAAGGCCTATTCATTGAGCTGAGCCGAGCTGAGCGCAGCACAAGGCCTCACTTACGTGCTGTGCGGAAGGTGAACCATTTTGAACGATGGCACAGCACTCTGTGACGCCTGCTCTTTGCGTCCAATAGGAGGGAAGATCAGATCACAACAAACTGTTTTATATGTAAAAAATTTAATTTTACATATTTAAACTACATTTAAAATCATCGTTGTTAGTGCCTTCAATGCGACATATTGCACAGCCTGACTTCATATTTTCTCTCGTCTCTTAAACAGTGCAAAAGGGAGTTTTTTTTAAACAGGAATGTCCTATTAAATTTTCCTGAGCTCTCATTTAAAGAACAACCGGGACATCAGAGATAAATATCTAGTTTGAAAAGAAATGTCCATCAGTTTGCAGGTTTGTTTTAAACAGATATGTATGTCGAGTTCAAGCAGTCATTGTAGCGCTGCAGCTCCTGGACCAGACTAAACTCTCCCACATCCTGTCGCTCTCTGAGGATTTATTTACCACACCCTCTCTTCTTCTGTGCTCCTTGTCTCCGCCTCCTCAGTAGGAGAAAGGTCAGAGCAGTCTACTGAAGAGTGGACACATACAAACATACCTAGCGTCCAAAAAAGTAGCTTATTTCCTGACTATTGTTAAAGTCAACTAGTGTGCGTTCTCCTTCTGCTCTGAGCCCTCATCCACGATGAGGGCGGCCCACACCGCGTCCTATAAGATGCAAGGCAAGGATGCAAGTGTGGAATGCATGGATACAGCTTAAGAGACATGACACACAGCTACAGGCCACTCCATATCCCATTTTCTGAAACTCTGCCTTTGAAGTCACCAGTTTAGTCTGGTTCATCGCTGTCACTAATGGCTGCATTCTCGATAGAAGCCATTGTGCTTTGATTGCACTGTCAACGTGTCGTTATACTCCGGCTCAGAAAAACAAATGGCCGTTTGCTGCTGGCTCATATACAGTATGAGATCTTCTTGTCTGGCCTCTTCTCCGTTTGCTTTAATCTCTTTTTAGATTTAATGAGGATCATTGCACGAGCAAAACAAACCTGCACTTTCACTCGTGCTGATGTTGTTGTCACTTCAACAGCATCTGTTTGTTCTCTCCGTTTTCCTCTAAATATAGATCAGAAAGCTTTGAGGACGCTGGAGGTGCAGCTTTCTCAGAAAGCGTTCAAAGCACTGATGTGCGAGCTATAATTAGAACAAAAGATGCAAAACTCTGAAAGTAGCCTTCACTGTAACTTTAATTATCTAACAGCATTTTCGAGCATTACATGGGATAAAACAATGGACATGGATTTGTAGGGGGAGTTTTGACATAAGAGCATAAATGACAGAGAAACAATAGAAGAGCACATCTCTCAGTCGATGTACAGATTGGACTTAATAAACCTTAGGTCTTCAGACCATGGTCTACTTCTTGTCCCTTGTCTCCAAAAAATGAAAATCAAAGGTGATTCGGCCTTTTAATTAATTTCTCAGACACTTTGGAATAACCTTTGCAAAACAAAGAGATACAAGAACAGCTTTGTCCCAGTAGAACATCAGTGAGATAAACAAGTTTTAGTATATTTATTGATCTCTGCACTTTCTTGTCTTTCCTTTATTTTGTTTTTACTGATGGCTAATTTCTACCATAGAGACTGCTGAGTAAAGAGTCAATCCATTCATACACATTCATAGCAGTGGGAGCAACTTAGGGTGAAGTGTCTTACCTAAGGCCACATCTGACATGTGGCTGCAGGAGCTGGTGATTGAACCCTCGACCTTCTCTGGTTGGACAACAACAGGTCAAATTAAAGAAGGCATAAAGTTCAAGCATGAGAAACATGTGTGAGTAGAAACTGAATTTAAATGATTTCTATTCTTCTTCCCAATCTGAGGTGAGGACAATGAAGGGACAAGAACTACAAAAAAAACAAACAGGATACACTACAGCCTGGCCTCAGAAATAAAACGGTACACGGGCAAGGACAACAGCTTAAACCAGAGATTACACGTCCCGCATCTGGCTAAAATAGAAACCTTGAGTATCTGCTGCAGAGGGGTCCAGACTGCCAGAGCTGATACAGAACTGAGGCGCAGCGCAGAGGAGCCAGTGAAAGCACACACATTGAATAAAGTATGAACCTATCACGGAGCAGAGACGGACCAAACTGGTTGACTTTAGGCTTTACAGGGTGGAGGGTGCAATTTCACAGTCATGAGACCCCCAGTCAGGGACAGAGGTCACTGTTTGTGTGCATGTTATTTCATGTGCATAAATCCATGTGCATTAATAGGTTTGCCTTCTTATGTAACCTGCAGCACCTCCTCCTTCCCTCCACTGAACTGTTAAGTGGTGCAATTTATTCTTACTGGGGCCTGATGTCTCGTGAATGGGTGTGAAGATAGACCGGCCCGGGCTGTGATACACGGGCTTTCCTGTTGTCACCTTGGGGTCTCCTTCTCTGCTCCATATCATTACCAGAGCTTCCACAGTATCGCAGCAGGACACTGGGAAGGCTTTGAAAAGAATGCAGATTACAGAAGCCGTTTTCCTGTCACCAAAACTAAAATCTGTACTATGTGAGCTGCTGAATTGGATGTCCTTGTGCCGGCTGGAGTTGTTATTTTCAGTTTGTTTGCTAGCCGTAATTATTGTGCATGTTTTCCAGTGGGACCGTGGTGTTTTAGTATCCATGGGGTTTTTGTCACGCTGCCCTGATTTCAGAGCAGGGGGGCTTGTGGGACCAAGCCAGCAGAAGCAAAAAATCAATACAGCTTTGCAAGCAACAACATTTTGCCACTGACGAGTGCATTCATCAAGAAAAAAAAAGCACTTCTACTCAGCTCCCCGTATACACAGCAGCAAACATGTTGTAGATGCAGCTCGAGCAAACACCAGGAGACGGAAACGCTGCGTGTGTCTCTCAAAGTGAACTTTCTGAAGCCCTCTGGAGTCAGACTCAATGGGTATAGATGTTCTAGGACGTGTTGTCATATGTGACCCACTTTTGTGAGGATAGACTTATTATGGGAGGCTTCTGGGGATGTGATGCCACGAATGAAATTCAAGTTTTTGGATTGTGGCTCTTGCAGAAATATTTTTTTGTTTAGTATTATGGGGGCGCTCAAAATAAAATGTCTCCACATTAAGCTCGAAAACATTCCTAAAATGTTTGTGAATTTCAAAGTCATTTTCAATCACATCTAGAACAATATTTGTGAACTCTGTCATGTTTTTGTTTTTTTAATATGAATTAAATAGTTCTATCAGCAACTATAAATGTTAAATATTATATCTAAATGTTAAAAACACATTATATATTTGTTTTTAACATTTAGATAGACAAGACAGGAGGACAGCTAGAAATGCAAGTCTGTACAAATCCAAAGTGGAAGACTGTTGCAGAGCTTTAGGTGCGATCACAGCTAAAGCTTGATTTCCCTTGGACCCCAACCTGGACTCATGCACGGCGAGCAGAAGTGTGCTAGGGCAGTAAGGGGTTAAAGGCTCACTTAGTTATTCAGTTGAAAGTTGAAGAGTTAAATTAATTCAGAAATAAATTGACAAACCAGTGTTTTGAAGCTCAAACAGGGGTGATGTTAGCCTTTGTGGTCTGCCTGCAGAAATCAGATCAGGGACGTGTTGACAGGAAGTGACCAGAGGCAGAGCACTTTTTATTTTTAAATAATTAGTTAATATATCATCATCAACAAACAACATCAACATCAAAACCATCCTAAATATTGTCATCTTCATCATCTTCTTCAAAATAATCTTCAGTATCATTATGTGCGGAGGTGTTCATAAAAGAGCTGGGTCTTTAACTTTCTCTTAAAGGTGCAGAGGGCCAGTGGAGGAACAGTGGTGTTACATGTGCTGTTTTTGATAAGTTGCAGACTGGTCGCTCTGCTGCATTTTGTATCATTTGAAGAGGTTTGAGAGTTGCAATAATTGATGCGTGATATCACAAGAGCCTGTACCAGGAGCTGTGTAGCATGTTCTGATAGGTAAGGTCTGATCTTCCTGATGTTGTACAGGGCAAATCGACATGACCGGGCGATCGAAGCCACGTGAACCTTAAATATTAACTGGTCATCAATCATGACACCCAGGTTCTGGGTAGACTTTGTGGGCATGAGTTTGGTTGTTCCAAGCTGGATATTGATCTGTGGTTGTATAGAGGGACTGGCTGGGAAGACAAGGAGAGGCAGACATGCACAGTAAGCCTAGATTTACCTCAACAAGAAAGAAACGACCAGAACGGGATGTGTACATGGATGGGTCAAGGTTTAAACAAAGTGGTAAAGCGATCAGGTGATCAGGCTTATTTATGTAATTAAAGCTACTGTTGACCCAGCTTCATAAGCAAGAGAACTTTGACTTTTTGGACATTAACACTGGGAAATGTTTTGCTTTAATTAAACACATCTGTTATCGTCAAGGTCCCAGGTGTCCTCCCTTTGTGTACGCTGCTGCACGTGTTGTTTCCCGATGTCATTTTTATGATGCTCACTGACTTTACATAGTGGCGCTGTGGAGAATCAAGGGCAGCCATAATAAATGTTGAGGTTTAAGCATTGCCGCTCTCTCCTGTCAGTGAATAATGATCAATCTCTGTGTGGTGTGCAGGCCTCATGTTTGATCCAGCCTCTGTGTGGTTGACCTTCACTGTGATTCATAAAAGCAACCACTCTGCTCTAAAGACCAATATAGTCCATTTGTAATATGAGCTAAAGGTCCTGTATATAAAGAACACCGGGATAGTACATATTACACGTGGATCTGATGTATCCTTTGTTTCATTTGTAAATGAAGAGAATTTCTTCTCCTCTTTGTGCCTGCAGAGGCATGATCGCCAACAACATCCGCAACATCAAGTCAAAGTCGTCTTAATTGTCTCGAAATCAAACAGATACCCGAGGTCGTTTGTTTCATCAGCTGTTGGGTTTTTAAATAAACTGTATGCATTGTTGCCTGTTCACTGTTACTATGGACTGTTGGTCTGTGATCACGTCCATCATGGTGATATCCATGGTAGTTATGTTTTATATGTATGTATTTATGTCACTGTACTGTTTTTTATGGATGTGTTGCCTGTATGGACCTCTGTTGCAAACCAAATTGCCCCTCGGGGACAATAAAGATTTTCCAAATTCCAAATTTTCCAAATTGTCCATTTTTGCCATATGTACTGGACAAACTGAAAAATCATTTCACATAAAGTGAAACGACAAATGTGCATGGACCTTAACTAGATAAAAATATGGCTCCATGAAGGGTGGTGGAGGTTTATAAAGTCCAGAGTTGTGGGGTAAAGGGGGAGAGTTCAGCTTCAGCCTGACCAGAGGTTAAAAATATGAACTCTTGTTTTTGTTGCACATCTGAATAATGTATTAATTAAAACATCAGAGCTTTAATACCAACCTCAGGATTTTATGAAAACAATGTTCTGCTGTGGCTCACTTGGTAGAGTCAGTTGTCTCTCAACCGGATGGTCGGAGGTTGAAGCTCCAGCTCCTGGAGCCTCACCTCCAATGTGTCCTTGGGCAAGACACTTAACCCCGGTCGCTCCCGCTGCTTCGTCAGCAGTGTATGAATGTGTATGAATGGATTAGTCACCATCAGTGTGTGAATGTGTAGGTTTGACCTGATGTGTAAAAGAGCAGTTTGTTTTGGGTTCAAGCTGGTGCTCAAGGGTGACATCTACAGGATCAACAAGTTGCACATCTTTGCTTATTTTATTTTTACAATGCTTTCCAATTGAGCTCTAATAATAATAATGATTATTATAATAATACTAATAATAATAATAATATTAATAATCACAATGATGACGGAGGCTGTGGTTACATTTCTATTTTTATGAAAGAACCTGACATACACATAAATCTGACCTGATACAGCCGAGCTATTGAAACAGGAACAGCCCCGTATATAAGAGCAGTGGATGAACGAGGGAAGAAGACGTAAGCCCCGACTGCATTAATTGAATTATTTGCATTATTCCCTCACTGCAGCAAAGTCACAGGAGACAGTTATCGCTACAGTTGAGATGAACCCCCAAATGGTGGCCCACCATCTGTCCTTCTCTCATTAAAATAGAGCATATGTTAATGCCTCTCTGCAGCCTTTGTGTGCTACTGCTAAGTCAAGGACAAAATTGAATTGCTGCAGATTGCATCTTCCCATATGCTTGGCATTTCAGCTACATTATGCCCCGCCATGTCTGTCTTTTCTATATCTTACTCCCCGGTAGCCCTGAAATATTCCTTGGTAATTGAAAAAGAGAGAAGAATGTTACTTACTCCGTCCATAATAACTCCGGGGTCATCTCCTCTGAGGATGTCCCTGATGGTTTGGTGACACTCAAGGGGGAGGAGAATGTGTAAAGATGAATTTACCTAAAGCATGCAGCAGCGTTGTTGAAAAGTGTCTCTCTCTCTCTCTCTCTCTCTCTCTCTCTGTCCAACCCAACATACCCACATGCAAGCTGTTGCTCGAGTACTGGAGTGGCTACCTGAATGAATCATTGAGCAGCAATACTTTCAGTGATCAGGGCCTCAACCCAGCTGAGTCAAGGTTTCAGTATGTGGGTCAAGCAGAAACACTAAGCGCCATCAGCAGAAAATCAGAGCCCTGAGGGAAATGGACGTCTGGCTAAGTGACTGACCTACACAGGAGCAAGGATGCAAAGGATTTGTGGGCCATCTATATTTAATGTACTTATGAAGAGTTCATGTGCAGAAGCAGATAACTCAGTTTTAATAGATTTCCATGAACCTGGTTATATTGTTTACTGCAGGTTATATCACTCACAGAGTGATTCAGAGGCTTTATTCGGTTTTTACACCAAGACAGATTTTGCAGCTCTATTTAATGTGTCTAATTTATTCATTTAAAATATGGACAATGCACATTAAAGGAAGGGTTGGTAATTTTCTACAAACTAGCATGATTTTGAAAGTAGCATTCCCTCAGTGCTACGTCTACACCCAACCCCTCTCCTCTGTGCTCCCTTAAAAGCCACGCCCCTCAGCGGTAAGTAAACACTAAACATTATCATAATACATGTAAAAAAAAAAACACGACTATTTTACTACTCACTACGGCCAATGACAAACTCTCAATATAAACTCCGTCATCGGTGACGCGCTTTAAGTTTGGGCTAGGGAACGCAAGGGGTAGAGAATGAGCAGGGAGACAGGGAGGTGCCTGATTGGTTCATCAGATTGGTACCTCGTGGCAGACATTGATTGAAGTTTTTACAGGCTTACAACCGATAGTGCTAATTTTTCCCCAAATTATTTTTTAAAGTGTCCCATCCAGTGGAGGATCAACGGCCTCTGCTGCAGTCAGACTCCTCTTGCATATCTAGTTAGTGCTTGTTATTAGAGACAGGTAAGGGAGGGTCACCCCTTCTCCATCTTAGCATCCTATGGAATCTGGTAAATCAAATCAAGGTGTGAATCAGAGGAGAGGTAGAAGTGGAGACTAGAAAATAAGAGGGTATACTCTCATTTTGTCAAAGACAATTTCAACTCTTAAAAAAGTGTATCTGGAGGAAATTACCAACCCTGCCTTTAATGAACATAAACATGTCAATGTGCCCGAGTGTAGCCATGGGCTGATTTCCATAGTCTCTTCAGCAGGTTGGTGGTTCACATGTACACAAATTTATATCAAACCACAACAAGGAAAACCAAACAAGTCACAACCAAACAACACCATAAACTGTACGTAAGCTGAGAAACATACAAGTAGAAGAAGTGACCTTAGGAGTTAAGGAGAAGAAAGTGCTTAAAGTGCTGCTACGGAAAACGTGTCAGACTGTTAAAGTGTAAAAGTGCTCCGAGTGTTTCACATGATTATGAGGTGTTGGTGTAAATTGCACATTTACAATTGGAGCCTGTAACTTTAAATTGTTGTTGTGATTGCACATCGCCCTATTGCACCAATTTTGTAAAAACAGACATGCACATACTTTTGCACAGAGTTAACATTAGTATGTATGTCAGCATAATTAAAAAATAAATTTCTAGACCTGGTCACAGATCTGGTAATGAACTCTCTTATGCTTTTAAAAAGGAAGGTAAGAAGCTCAGAACAAAATGATGCCTAAGTAGGAGTTGTTACATTTTTTATTACCACAGCCTTATGAGTCAGCTCCTCTACAGCTCAACACACAGCACAGACAGTACTGAATCTACTCATACTGGTATTTAGTTTGTTTTTATAAGATAAATAAGAGCACAGTGTATTACAGCGCTGGTTTTCATGACTGTTTATAGGCATGCTAAAATACAGGATCAGAGTTTAAGAAACTTCTCAGACATGTTGTGTGGAGCTCTAAAGGACAAAGAGAAATCACCTCAACTCTTTGATAGAGCTGATTCAGACCAGCTGGGCCCAAACCGCTCCAACCCCGGAGCTGCCTCAGAGCGCCACCTGCAGCAGGGCTTCCCATTGGTCCTGGTAGTGGAACCAGAAGACCAGACAGCGTGCACCAATAGAGTCACAGTTGGCAAGGCACAAATCTGTCCTATGATGTTTATATTTCGGTTGAATATATTTCGGTTTTTGTGGATTACTAAATCAACTTCCTTACATCACTACGTGTCACAAAGTGGCCAAAAATAAAGTGGAGGACCAACGCGTAGAAACCAAAATCAAATATGTATTTAAAGAAAAGGCAAACAAAGGCTGACTTCTCCGATCCAAACAAAGTCCAAAGAAGTCCAAGATAAACCCACAGGGAAACAAGGAGCAATGAGGAATCACAACATGAGTATGGAAGACGTTTCTGGGAATGACATGACGACCTGACAACTAGAGGGAAGGAACACTAAGGCTGTGTCCGAGTACACACTCATCCCCTACTCACCTTATAGTGAGTTATATGCAGTGGACTATGTAGTGCATTCACATTTCAGCTTAACTCCAGCCAAGAATCAATAATTACGGTAAATAACAGCATGAATTTCGGTGATAACTTCTATCAAATGTATTTTCCTAAAACATTTACTAATAATAAATAAATATAAAATATTGTATTTTTAATATATAATTGAACATATTTTCATGTATTCATGCTCACAGATTCTGTTCTTGTGTCCGTCATCATCTTTAGGACAAACTCTCGTCACTAACGTTGAATATATTTGATTCTTTATTAAAACATAGAATTCAGTCAAAAGGCCCTAAATCTGTTTCTGTGTTCATGCTGGTCGCTCCTCTCCTTCGTCTGAGAGCAGTCGCGTCAAACGCCACTTTCCGCTGGTAAAAGTCTTTGAATCGCAATGCATTATGGGATATATTGCTCAGATAGTGACCATATATTGTACACTACTTTTCACAATGTATTTAACTTTTTTATTTGTAAAGGAACCATGTACAATATAAAACATAAATGTTAGCATTTGATGCATTGCTCCAGAGTTAGCTTAGAGCTAGTTTACATCTGAGTCCCTCTGAAGGTCACAATGCATTGTGGGATACAATGAGTGAACCATATAGGGCCTGAATATGCTCACTCAGAACTGGGACACCACTGAGTGAAAAGTGAAAAGTGAGAGATTTAAGACACAGGTGAAGACAATCAGGGCGATCGAAATGGAGGGAGACCAGACAAAGAGAGGAAATAAGACATGACCAGAAACACTGGGGACAAGAACTACAAAGTAAAACAGGAAACACTAAAGTCTGCACACACACAGGTGAAAGGGAAACATAGGAGAAAATAAAACAGGCAGCATTAAAGCAACGGGATTAAAGCAACACAAAACAGGAAATGAATCCTAAACACTGAAATGATCATCAGAGGTGTAATGAACGCAGACAAAGGGCTCCATGTTTGTTTTTGTCTTATTTACCTCAGCAGGACCACGGTGAAGGTGACACACGGGTCATGACTGCGAGGACTCCCTCTCTCTGTTATGCTCTGTAGAGGCAGCCATATGCTCAGTGTGAAACATCTCATTGTGTTTCACTATTACACCCCATACATCTCATAAATAGTCCACTGTGCACATATTACAGGCCCGTACTGAAGCCCTCCCCGTCCCCCACCAGGATATAAATCTCATGATTACAGCGACTGTGTGGGGAGAAGAATCACTTGGATGCAATATCTGAGAAAGATTTCATGAAACAGTCTGACACAAGGAAAACAATCAGGAAGTGATGGACTGCATGAGCTGATTTTCAGTGAGGTGAGCATGACTTTCTGGATGTATGATTGCAGCTCGGGTAAATTCAACGTTTGTGGAAAACAATTTTTCTGTGTTTAAAAATTGCAATTCTTAATCAGAGCCACAGTGAGGGGTTTGAAAAGAGAAGGAGCCAGAGGAAGTTTGAGAGATCTCTGCAGTCTTGTGTAATGTTGCAGAGTATATGCCAGGCCTGAAGGCGTTTCCTCGTTTGGATGAGAAGTTACATTAAACTTTCAGAATGGGGACAGAAGAAAAGTTTCTATTGAGAACATAGTATATAAAATATGGAGCAGTAGAAGGTGGGCAGAACCAAAGGCAACAGAAAATGTTACCTAGACCGGGGTGTTGTTGGGTCCATATGCACCTTAAATACCCAGTGTGCGTTGGTATCAATTATAAAGTGTTGTTACGTTCCTAATCCTCATGCTTCTGTTGAACGGCTCCGAGTAGCACTTGAACAACTCCCTTCCCATGAACAGAGAGAATCAGTCATGAGAGCAGCGATGATGTCATGGTTCATAGTGAATGTAGAGAGGGAGCGATGTGGGGTCACATGTCTTTCCCAACTCTCTCCCTCTCCCTATATTCCGACCCTATCCTCTGTCAAATCTCTTCAATGAAGGCACAAAAATCCACAAATATACCGTATTGGTCCGAATATAAGACGACCCTGATTATAAGACGACCCCCGTTTTTCAACACTCATATTTAGAAAAAAAAGATTTGCAGACCAGATCTTGTTTTTGTAAACAACTTTTTTTGAAGAACTTCATTTTATTTGAAAATAACAATATTAGAAACACATTGAATTAAACACTTGTTGTATTAATAATTATAATAATAATTAACATACCGTATTTATCGGTATAGGCCTACGGCACTTTTCAAAACAAAGTGTTTCACAAGGGCGAACTATGTACAGTATGATTCAACATTAAAATCGATTAACAATCAAACAATATTATCAACATGTTTTTAACATTTTGAAATAACAGAGAAAATACAGGCAAGGTTTTTAACTAAACTACCGCTAAACTAAAACTCTCCAAACTTCTCCTCCGATGTCTCCTATTCCTCACACACGTCCTGCGCCCCGCTGTGTTCGCTCTCACTGTCATCACTCCCCTGCTCCTCCCAGAGCGCGTCATGTGTGTTGACATTTAAAGGGACAGGCGAACAATTAGAGCTGCGCTCTGAATATTAGACCCCGAATATAAGACGACCCGACTTTTTCAGACCTATTTCGATGGGGAAAAAGGCCGTCTTATATTCGGACCAATACAGTAATATTTGAAAGAAAATGTTTTGTACATGCTTGTTGTGTCCTGAAATAACTGAAGTTGGAAATTAGTTTCTGAATCACATCCTGGGGCTTCTGGTCGTCTCTCAACTGTAAGGTCAAGGGTTTGATCCCCAGATCCTGCAGCAACATGTCTGATGTGTCCTTGGGCAAGACAATCAACCCAGAGTTGCTCCGACTGCTTTTTCGGTGGCGTATGAATGTGTATGAATGGGATTAGTTACTTCTGACGGTCACTTTATGTAGTGTGCTGGAAATTTCTGTTAACAATGCAAAAGAAAGGATCATGAGTTAATCGATGTCTTTGTTTAGTTTAATTCTTCTTGCAAGTAGAAGGAACAAAGCTTCAGAGTGTCAATACAGTCTGAAGGAAAAGAGCCAAGTAATCACAATGTGATTGGGTTTATATACACATGCTTCACAGAAAAACCTTCATGCCTATTTGAGGCGCAGTCAGAAATATCAAATACATTTTGTCGCACAACAGTGATGTCAAGGAAACTTCATAAGTGGGTATCTTCGATTTTTCACTATTTGTGAGAAACCTTCGTCCATGGGGTAGACAACACAAGAATATTACTTATGAAATTATTGTTGCATTTCTCATGCGAGCTGTGAGTAAAACGTCTCCTCGACAGTAAAAATGATTTATTAATTATTAATAATAATAATAATAATAATACTTAATTAAATCCATCACAGTAGCAGCCTCTACCATCAGTGTGTGAATGTGTAGGTGTGACATGCAGTGTAAAAGAGCTTTGAGTAGCCACAAGACTAGAAAATAAATAAACAAGCTTAAGTCAAGTCCATTTACTTTTATGTTTGTTACTGTTATTGTGATGTCTTTCAGTCAATGTTCTGTGAAAACAGGTTTTTAGTGAAGAGCGTGTAACTGCAGCTGTCCCCATGATGCCATGTTTGATGTTTTTTTTATTATGATACTGCTCAAAGTTCTTTATCAGGATAAAGTCCAGGTTCATTTACTTTAACCAGAATCATACATTTTTATTTTAACTAAAAAGTGTCCTGTACCGAGGTTCTGCGGCACACCAGGCTTTGAAGTTTGAGATAAAGGAGGTTTGACTACAAACCATAATGACGTTATTAGTCACTGTGAGTCGTTACTGTACTGGACTTTTGTCTCACTTCATGCATCTGTTAGAAGCAGATATACCTCATCAGCCTGTTGTCCTCAGGCTGCTGCACAACCAATCGCTTTATTGGCTGCACCAGTGGATGTGTGTCTGCTCAGATGCAGAGCAGAGGGAAGCCAGATGAATGCACCTTATTTAACTTAATGCACTTGTCTGTTCTGTGTCTGAACTGTTTCTAGCTCAGGGTGGTTAACGTTCCTGTTTTTCACCTGAGCTGTGGATTTTTGTCTGTATTTCTGATGTCGTCTTTTGTGTATCTGTCATGTCGTGTTACCTGCAACTGATCAAATTTACTTTGGGATAATAATAAAGTTGATATGCACGATAAAGCTGGTGAAGAATTCCCCTTTTATTTTCATCCTATAACTAACCATTTACCGAGATGACAAAAGCACACCGAGGACACAGACGTGTTTGCAGCTTTTACACCCACAAAAGATATTTAATAGATTTTATATATCATAGATAATGAATAATAATGGTTAAAAAAATAAACTTAAAGTTGTGTGTTGTGAAAAAATCATTGTAACAGCTTTATTGAATCTAGAAAGTAAGTTATTCGAGTTATCGCAAATCTTAGTGTTACTCAGTAATGCTTCCAACACTGTATCTTAAACCATTTCCAAATCTGCACTCCTGAAAATATCTAGATTAGTTTAAGGATAACTGCTCTGGATATTCTCCTGAGCTGGCTGCTCTCCAGAGAATATCCTGCTGTGGAAAAAGTACTAAGGAGCTGGCAGGGGAAACTATGAAAAATGTGGCTGTTTGCGTTCACACATACATCAGCTCCTCCTGGAAATGTCAGGAGTTTTTCAGGAGTTAAAGTGTGGAAGCACTATTACTGATTGCTCCTTTAACTCACACTACAGCGTCTCCTACAACTCTGAATTCTAATCTCCCTCTCTTATTCGTTTTCTATTGATGTTTCTTTGAATAAATGAATGTGCCAGATGTGTTTCCAAGGAGACGTACCCTGTGAATGGAAAGCATTACACAGAACGTGTATTCATAATAGTCTTATAAATAACCTCCTTCAGTAACAGAAGAATGTAGCTTTCAAGTGTTGGTGTAGAGAAATGTAACCCGTCGCATGTGTCGCTGCTTTAAGTCAACAATCACATCAGAATTCAATCATAACGTGTCACCAGGAGCACACCTGGCAAACAACCTCAGCTACATGCACACTTAATGAGAGCTATTTAAATGCATAAGCTACACCTCTTTTTTTATCAATACAGTGTACTGTAAGGTGTTTCTGCTAACATGAGTAAATGCTCAGCTTTAGTAGAAAATCAATTGCATCTTCATTGCATGAACTGAGGCCTGCATGCCATCTATCAGTTCCATCAATCATCTTGTTATGTTTGCTCTCCATCTTCCATCTTGTGTGTCCCTCCATCTGCCCATAGCTTCTCTGCTGCCATGGCCGTGCAAATGATAAGGTTTAAATTGTTGTCGTTTGATACCCATGCTGTAAATTACCAATTTATATGACCCCCCCCACTCCGCTGCTCCAACAACACCTTTACTTAATGCCTTTTTTTTAGTCGTCCTTCATAAAGTTGTGTCGCTGAAATGGCTGACACCATTGCCTGTGTCAGATGTCAATCCATCAACACTCGTGGGGTCGAGGGCTGCCATCCTGGTTGCCTATGTTACGCCCTTTTTGCACTTAACATATGCACAAGAATATGTGAAACTGGTGGAGGGCAATTCCCAGAAAGGGTTTGGAGACATTTGCAAGAGTTTTTATTATTATCTTGTATGTAGGAGAATATGACTTGAAGCAATACACTGCATGTGAGTCTCAATAGAGCAGCCTGGCTCATAAAGAGGAATGTCGATCTACAGATACATCCTGAAAGCAAAAGACCGACCTGAAACCGAGGGGGTGCCTTAAAACCTCTGGTCCAAACAAATACAGACGGTAAATGGACTTGAGCTTGTAAAGAGCTTTTCTAGTCTTCAGACTACTCACAGTGTTTTTACACTGCAGGTCACATCTACACATTCACACTCGGGAGCAACTTGGGGTTAAGTGTCTTGCCTAAGGACAAATTGGACATGTGGCTGCAGGAGCTGGGGATTGAACCTTTGACCTGCTGGTTGAGAGACAACCAACGCTACCAAATGAACCACAGATGGGGCAAGCTTAACTTAGAAGGAGGACATACTGACTGCTGCACTGTTGTCAGAGAAGCCAGCACTTCAACATAGCATGTTTCATTAATGATCATATAGTAAGATCACTTTATCATTTCACCCACTACACATCTCACTGATTTGTCCTTTAAAGAAGCTGAAAGTAAAAATTGGCCTGCATGTAAAATGAGTCTAAGGCTTGAGCAATTTGAAAGTACAAAGTCGGGATATTTTGTTTCATTATAGAATGCATGTCAATCATTTTGCACACACTGTACATATGATAAGATATGATTAAATCCGGGCAGAAGGTTGAAAGACAGTAGACCATCAGCCGCAGGAGATCTATACTGTACTATTGTGATTCCTGCAGACAGAAAGGAAGACAGATGTGCTTCTTGGTTGGATCAATGGCCGACTCTCCCAAGGCTCTTTCTCTCCCATTTATCTTGTTGACTTTGATTTCATTGTTGGAGCAGAATGGAGGGTGTCTCCACATGAACGCTGCAGCTCAGCAGTTCCAGCTCTCATCCATCTCTGTTCCGTTCACTATCAGGTGTCCTCTTATTTTCTTTCCCTGGAAATCTCATGATATTGCAGTTTGGCTTGTCACGGCCCTGCTTGTTAATTCAATAGCATCCTTTGGATTTGTTCAGGAACTTTAATACTGTATTGATCAGGGGAGTTCAACACACCCTGGCTATCTTTTGACTCCACTTACCCCAACAAATGAGACGAAGCTGCTTATCACCCAGATAAGCCAACACAGTGTTCACATATTATTACAGCCATGGACTCATCAGATCATCATATATTGGGGCTGTTGTGGCTCATTTGTTAAAGTCGGTCGTCTCTCAACTGAAAGGTTCGGGGGTTCGATCCCCAGCTCCTGCAGCGACATGTCCGATGTGTCCTTGTGTAGGTGTGACCTGAGGTGTAAAAGCGCTTTGAGTAGTGGACTTAAAAAGTCCATTTACCATTTATCTACCCCATTAGCCAGCACAGAGTTGACATATAAGGGGCTGATGTTGTCTGCGGTGTAAACTTCATATAGCCTCACAACCATGGGCTCATCAGATCATCATGTTTTACAAACTGAGTTTAACAAATAATACAATAAACTACAAACAGCTGGAACGACAAATACAGAAAGAACAACTGGTAGGAAAAAATGGCTGACGTTGTGAAGGTGCAGAGCAGGGCTAGCAAGATAGATCTGAATTCTAAAACTCCCCTGACGTAACCAGTTTCTAAATCGATCCTTGTGGTGTGTCTGACTGCTCAATATAATATTTCGTTTCAGCTCAGAGCGAATAAAGAGTCCTTTTAAAAATGAATATGGAAACAGACACCTTATGCCTTAGATCTTTTGAAAAACATATTTCACATATTTGCAGGTCGACTTATTCATCAGGGTTACTTTATTTTCTTTCGACACAGTGATTTTTACATCCAATTATTAAGGGCTGCTGTGGCTCAGTGGAAGGTTGGGAGGTTTCGATCCCCAGCTCCTGCAGCCATATGTCGATGTGTCCTTAGGCTAGATACTTAAAGTTGCTCCCGCTGCCTCGTCAGTAATGTCTGAATGTGTACTGTATGAATGGATGAGTTAATACTGATGGTCTCTTTACACAGCAGCCTCTACCACCAGTGTGTGAATGTGTAGGTGTGACCTGCAAATCTACAATTAATTTATTAGACGCTGTTTTCAAAAGCAATGTACATCAGAGAGTAAAAACAACACAAGCAAGGATCTAGAGAGGAGGAAACAATGTCAGGAAGTGCAAACAAACAGCTTTATGTCCAATCAGACACGCAGGTGCTGACAGGAAGTGACCAGAGGCAAAGCATGACATTTTAATGAGTTCTAATCCGCATCAAAACCATCATAATGTCTTCATTATCAAACAAAACCATCATCATCGTCATCATCATCATTAAGGTTGTAGGTATTCATAAAGAGCTGGGTCTTTAGCATTTTCTTAAAGGTGCAGAGGGACTCTGCAGATCGAATGGAGTTTGGTAGTTTGTTCCACCACCGGGGGGCGACACAGGGTAAGAGCCAACCTAGAGACCCTGTTGTGAAGGTTGGATCAGGTGCCTTTCATTGGCAGAGCGTAGTGGGCGGGAGGGAGTGTAGACCTGGATGAGAGAGTTAAAGTAAGGAGGAGCCGTTTTTGTTGCTGTTTTGTAAGTGAGCAGCCGGTGTTATTACACCTGTGATGGTAAAAGTGCTTTGAGATGTCAGAAGATTGGAAAAGCCAAATACTAGCTCAAGCCCATTCACGCTGGTGTGTTTTATTATTGAATATTTGGACTAAATAAACATTTTACCTGTCAGTTGTACAAAGCATTCAAGACCCTAAAATGTTTTATATGCATCTATGAAAACTGAGTCTCACAGTCTGACCAAACACACATTCGTTTTTTTTTCCACCTGATTGTTATTTATTCAAATTGTGCTTTGTTCTGTCGATCTGCAGGGAGTGACCTCTCTCCAAGGCCCTTTTCTAATCACTGTGAGGAATGAGTGTAATGACTTGTGGGCTCATTGCTCCACATTAGGAGCGGTAAGTGTTACCTACCAGCTGTCCCTCCTACAATAAAAGGTCATTACATGTGAAGAATGAATCTTCATACACAGGAGAGGCTGCAACACAGAGCTCATCTCTAATAAAGCAAAAGATCCTGGACCTCATGTGTGTTCATTAACCCCAGAAGGAGCTGGCAGCAGCCACACTAATGAATATGATATTGTGTTATTACCTGTGATAGCTTCACACGTACACCCAGCAGCAGACCATCAGAGTCAAATGAATGTCTTCTCAAGGGCAGTTTAAGGATGTTTACATTATTAAATGTGTGATTTCTTACCACAGGGCAGCAGGTCATGTGTGGACAAAAAGTCATCAACCGGCTCTTTTTATTGCGGTGAATTCATTTATTTAGAGGTCCGCCCTCTGAGGCAAAGTCAGTGAGTCCCCCGCCCCCAGATCACAGGAACAGACGCACACAACGCTGAAAGAACTGTTGATCATTGTCTTTCTGAGTGATATTATATTAGAGATTTGTGTTTTATTGAGACCAGCCTAAAGGGCCTTTCAGATAGGACGGGGTGTATGCTGCGGGGTAGGTCGCAAGAAGAAGAGGAGCGCAAACAAACAAAAGGAAACACTGCATGAGGCGAGGTGACCCAAACGATAGTCGGGAAAATATCTACTTTTTGGACGCACAGTATGATTATATGTGTCCACTATTCAGTAGAAAGCTCGGACAGTTCTTCTGCTGAGGAGGAGGAGACGAGCAGCACAGAAGAAGGTGTGTGGTCATTAAAAACACACCTGGTACGCACAGCTAGAGATGTTTCTTCGATGTCCCGGTAAATCTTTCAGCTTGATCTCAGGAAAGTGGGACACCGTTTGTTGCGCTCTGATCTTCCCTCCTATTGGGCATGCGGAGGTGACGTCACAGAGCGCTGCGCCCAAATTGAACACTTTTTTAACTTCCACCCAAGAACTGCAAAGTGCGACCTCGTGCTTCTCTCAGCTCTGCAGGACACAGATACAGTCTAGCGCTGCACAACACCTGGACAATTTATGGGTTAGAAAGCGGCCCTTCAGGCACACCTGTTCAATAATTACGCTGTCTAATCCTCGTCTTGATATGTCACATCAGCAGAAGGGGTGCTCACTAACAGATTTAATCACATTTGCGAACAAAAGTTAAGTGGACATTAGAAAAAAACCTCAAATCTTTAATGTTAACTCTTGAAACATTTTATTTTGTTCAATGTGTATAAATACTTTCAGCAATAATTAAAATAAAGGTGTCCTTTAAAAACATATTCCTTCAGTAAGAAAACATCAGTATTATTTTTTTGTGTCAATAAAATAGTACTATAAATGATTAACTAATAAAATAATGTGTAACCAAAGAGTCAGAGCAGCTGTGATGGATGAGATGGGGACAGACAGGTCATTGTGTATTGTCTGTTCTGTTCAATCAACAATAACAAAATGAACAGTTTAGTCGGGTTAATAATTACTCAAACACGGACTGAAATCTTCTGAGTTTGGAATAAGGCCAAACTTTGCAGATACATTTGATGTTAAGATATCTTAAATTAGCTTCCATGCCTTGTTTCTTTTTCAAATGTCGGCTGCACGACAGAGAAGAGACAAAGATAGTGTAGATATGTTGAATGTGCTGAGGAGGTTTTAACAGAGAATCAGAGGTTCATTTCTATCTGTTGCAGTGCAACATGTGCAATCAGCTGTGACAGCAATATCCCTCATGACAAACAAGAGTCTTAGGTTCAGTATGAGGCTCTCTAAAAAAGGGGGGGGAGAGGGGACGTGTACACAAGCAAACTGCCAATCAAATCCAAACACCATTCAGTGAGGGTGTACTTGTGTCCTCTGTCACAGGTGCAATCAGATGACCTAAACCTCTATTCATCTCTCAGCAAATATTCTGATCATTCGTTTTGGGCTTTTTTTTAAGCTGATGATTAATCATTCTTTAAAGCCTTGTTAACTGTTTTATCAATTTATGACATACTGTCTCGAAAGCTTCTAAATCCTTCATGTTCAACAGCTGCTCACTGACTGAGTACTGCTTCACAGACAGTGTTAAAAGTGCTTTTTTTCCAGTAAGGTGTTACATTTAGTGCATGAGATTTGACTTCACTATTTAACGATTACAATTTCTTTGGCTGATTTTTATTTTGGAATTATTCAAGGTCTAACCTGCAGTTTTCAAGTTTTGTCAATTCACTTTTTCTTTCTTTAAAGATTTTTTCTTTCCTTTAACTTTTGTCAAAGGACACATTTTCTCCTCCTCTTCAACCAGTTTAAATAAGTCTCAGAGCTCCTCAAAACATGTGTGTGAAGTTTCTTGTTCTAAATCCACTCTGATCATGTCTATAAACCCCTCTATTTCAGCCCTGCTCAGGACAGACTGTTTCTGTGTCTGTACCTTTAAATATGTAAATGAGCTGTGTCTGACCACACCCCCTCTCTGGAAGGACTTGGGTGTACTCAATCTTTCTCGCTCCATGTCCTATTGTTTACGATGAGAAGGCAGACTCAGAGGGCAGAACAAACACCTACACTCAAAAATAACTCATTGGATGAACTCAATTAAATTGTGGGCAGGATTTCCATCCAACCAATATATGTAGCCCCAACTCAAAATCAGTACATCCACACAATACAATAAAAATGAATTAGTCCATCTCATTTTTAGCAAAAACAGCCAAGATGAAATTATTTTGGTTACCAAGTGAAATTGATTTGTATTTGCCCAACTCAAACCAATTGTTCGGAAATGTAGCAAGCTAAAAATCACCCTTAGATTGATCCCATAAAAAACACACCAGACAAAACCTGGTTGGTATTTTTAAATGTAACAACAATAAAAATACAATACAACAATCTTGAATATAATACACCAAGATGTCAAATTTGATTGAAAACACAAACCAAAATGTTGATTTTACATGAAAACCAAACACCAAAACGTCAATTTTAAATAACAAAGACCAAGAACTTAGTTTTACTTGAAAAAACACCAAGACATCAACCTTCTTGTTAAACAATTCAAGGCAAACTTTACGAGAAATCGTTCTCCCATAACAGCTCTAACTGGTGTAAAATGAACACCCAGCTATCCTATTTCCCCCAGCGCCACAAAACCAGAGAAAACTGCAAAAACACATTTGATTCCTGCATAAGTGTAGTGTAGCCATTACCCTAAATCGGCAAATAGAAAATTCCCATGGATCACATTTGGCTATAAACAAAAAATAAATAAGAAAAACTTAACATTCACAGACCAGGAATCTGATTTTAATAGGATGCTAGTAGCAAATATCCTTTGAATGTAACTAAGTAAATATAAAACATGAAAACAGTACTAGCCATTCAAAAGAAAAAAAAAAAAAAAACTTCCAATATGTCGAACCATGTTAGAGTTAGGATGGGGAGGTAAAGTGGGCAAATTTTGTCCATCCAATCTTAAACCCCCCTCAGTGTTCATTAGGGAGGAGTAAATACATAACCTCTCTCCACTCCCCATGGCTGCATATCATATGTTGATCGTGTTATTCAAACAGTTCAGTAAACAACAGCCCCTTGCCGGCTTCTGTGCAACTTAGTCAATTCTGAGTCCAATTCTCAATTTCAAAACGTCAAGAAAAACAGCCTCGTAGGTCACAGATTGTCTTTGAATAGGCTGAAAATGAAGGCAAAAATGAAACAACCAAAAATAAAGATCCGATAATGAACTTTGTCAACAAGTGCTCACCTCTCATGCAAACAACTTGATTTTCAGCTGCTGTATCTTTGTATTCAGCTTGTGCCCATCCAGGTTCATTAGGATCTTCTGGAAAAACTCAAAGGTGTACTTGAGGTTGTCTGGAAAGCTTAGATCAAGGGCATAAATGAGCCCAAACATCATTATGACCCCCATGATGACACTGTCCACATTGCTCAGGACTTTGATGCCTTCGATAACAACTCCTCTGGCTGCCTATCGCCATCTCGGCGGATTATGTATATCCCCATGACTGTGAGGGCAATGTCCCTTTCTGCATCCTCAGTGGCGGAGGCCTGACCAACAACACAACACAAACACAGAACACTTGTGTTAAGTAAAATGCTGAACACCACAAGCAGAAAAGGAATTGTTTTGTGGCATGCGTCTGTAATGTGTTTCATATGAATTTGCAGTGTTTTCTTAATGCTGCACGTGTTGTCAAATCGATCATTTATGTATCTCATGAGTTAAACATGAGTGGAAAGTGAAAAAATATATAATAATGTAATATAATATTTGAAATTGGGCCAGTAAATAACTTCAGCAAACAGCCATGAACATACTGCAATTGCTGCAACATGATCCTTTAGGCAACCACATCCCTATAGAGATGGACCTGTAGGATGCTTCTTTGTTTGACCAGAAATAGCTGTTTTACTCCACAGGGCCTCAGCCTGTTTGCCACTGCCAGCTTAGGAGATCTACTGGACCAAATCCAAAACTTCTTGCACCTACCAGTGATTTCAAACTTAAAATTCAAACAGCCCTATTGTTTCAAAAATGCCAGTTATTCTATAAGTTGTAGTGTGTTGAGCTCAAAGGACCACCGTATAAATAAGAATGGGTAACACTATTCCATGCTACTGTGTAACATGAACTATTAACTTACCAGATATTCCTTGAAGAAAGTGTCTGGATCTTCATTGAGGTAGATAACAAGGCTTCTCAGGATGCACTCCCTCCTGATGTCGATGTCATCACACTAAAGCAGGGGTGAAAATTCAAAACAGAATTTAGCTAAATATTGGTGCAACAGTGGCCCAGGGAGGGGAGCAAGTTGACTAGGGGGTGTAAAAAAAACTAGATAAAACTTACACGCCTGCTGAAGACTATTGTATCTTTAACGCATTTCTGAGCAGGGCACATAACCCTAAATGCTCAAAACGAGCTTGTAGTTGTCTTGCACACCAACAAAGTGGGTGAATGAAAGGGAAACACCAAAATATTTTGGAAAAAGCTCAGGCCATTTACCATATATAAAACTGTTATATGCATTTTGACTTACCAAATCTATTTTTGCCAGAAGTTCTTTGATTCTTTGCCCCTTCACTCCTCCTTTGCTCTTGAAGATCTGCATCAGCTTGTGTGAAAAGTGGTCCAGTTGTGACATAAACTTTGACTGCAGTGGCTTTGTAGTGATCCATAAGAACGCCATATTAACCTGAAAAATAATAAAAACGAATAATTTAGAAAACTAAATTCACCCTGCTGGAACAGGTGAGGCCATCTGTTTTTTAATTCCTCTATCATTGGCCTCTGCTCAACGACCTCTCGTCGTCTGTGAGAGAAGGTTTTTTCCATTTTTGCTTTTATCACCACTTCATTGTCACGCTTTTTTATTTCTGACAACAAAGTAATTCTCTCGCTTTCCAAGCTTTCTGTGGTTTCGTCTTTTGGGTGCAGCGGTATGTAGTGAACTTCAGCCTTTCTAGCTTTCTTGATGTTGGCTGCAGCTTTGCCTTGGCCTTCACGTTTGTGTTTTAAGGAGTTCATACGGATTTCAGGATGTCCGAGTCGCCCCAGCTTTGTTCAATAGTTTTGCATTTTATACTTCAGTGACTGTTTCCATCCCCCAAATCCTGTCTTGGATCCCAGCTGCCCAAAACAAGGATGAGCTCTCGTCAATGCTGCTGCTACCTCTTCACACTGATAGTCTTTTGGATATTTTGTGTATTTCAACATTTTTTGGGCTAGCCCATCAAGAATGACTCCATTTAACTTTGGGCCAGGGTTAAAGTATGTTCCATTTGTCTCAAACTCTCTATTCTTGTCTTGTAGCTCAAACTCTGCATCGTAGGTGAATTTGGGTACCACAAACACCTTGGGCCAGAAAGACAACTTTGAGGGCTGAGTTTCTGGAGATGAATGTGGGGTTGATGTGAACAGTGTATCATCACTGCAGGATGAGTCTATAGACGAAGCAATAGTTCCATGATCTAGGCATGTGGTACTTGAGTGCTCACCAGATGAGTCTACTGTATACAGAGTGATGCAGGGCTCCACAGGTGAAAAAACTGGAATGTATACTACTTCAGCATGCTTTTGTTTTCAATTTCAGACACTGAAGTTAAGTTCATGAACTCGTTAAAGTCAGTATCCATATATTGCAACCTGAAGTCTTCTTTGAGTTGAAAGAATGTCTTAACTAACGAATGTAGTTCCTCCACCGCTGATGGAATTCCAGAATCAAGGGTCAGTTTTCTTGAGTCAGACTCGTCACCAAAGATGATCCGCAGAACAGCTGGGCTCGCCATGCTGGAACACCTTCAATCTAATCTTGAGCAGACACAAAGAAAAAGAAGGAGAGGAAAGCAATACATTAGTTATGTTTAAGATTAAAATAAAAAAAATGTTTTGAGATTGTACAAGAGCCTGGCATCTAGAGCTCAGACCATTTAGGTTTAACAGTAACACTAACCTTCAACACTGCCACATCCATAATCTTAAAAATACAAAATAAAGAGAATTAGCATATATCACGTCGAAAGGATGACAATGATAGAGATTAGCTTGTACCAGCATTAAACACGTAACCTATTACTTACAATCACTAGGAGGCTGCCACAAGAAGCTTGGTAACGCTGACCATTAGGAGGCTGCCACAAGAAGCTTGGAAAAGTTGATCAAACTGCAAAAGATCACAACACATTAAGTTGTGAGTGCAAATACCAGAATACCCAGAAATGCAGATAAGTCGAAATTGAATTAAAGCTCTGACCAATGAAAAGAGATAAAATTTGAACATTTAGAATGAACTTGTTACGGTTTGTATCCAGACCCAAAAGCAGACACGGCAGCAAAATTGAAGGGTTTGAGGTTTTATTGCTGGGTCTGGGAAAGGTGGATGACTGACTGGCTGGCTGGCTGGTAGTGACGGCGTGGAGGAGACTTAGCTCTCCTTAGCTTAGGAGAGTTAGCTGGTTCTGTAGGCAGGCAGGTGATTGGTTGAGTTGTCTGAGAGGAGAGCAGACTGGAGGAGATGACACCGGTGAGAATCTGGACAACAGGAGAGAAAAACCAGTTAGGATCCACTAGTAAAACACTAGGAGCAAACTCTAACAAAATGTTAAGAGCAGTCGATAGTAGCTACCACTTCAGTAGACTCAATTATCTGGGCATGAATCGAGTTGAGCCCAGGGTTTTAGCTTGAGGCAGATGAGCAGATGAGCTGCAGGTGTGAGTAGTCACCGGTGTTGATTGAAGCCACACCCTCCAGAGACACACACACAGACAGAGGGGGAGGGGACACAAAGGAAACAGGATCACAGCCAGAGCCGTAACAGGACTAGCAATTCTTTTACAAACAAATAAGCTTCAATAACTAAGATCAAGTCATAAAATTATTTTAAATTCTGCCATTTTATTAAAATATCAAACACACAGGAATAACATTAACCTTCCTGCATGTATTCACTGACAATCTATAACCTAGAATGTACATTTACTGCTTAACCAACAGCTTTACTGAAGGAGAGAGGTTGTAAAAGAGGCAGAGACCGCGGGAGATGATGGAGTTAAACAGGGCAAGCACAACACCAACTGTATCTGACAAGTGTTTGAGTGTAAAAGAAAACCCCTTTAATACTCAATATAAACATAAATACATTTAGATCTTTTCCAACTCTATAAATGTTTAATGGTACCAGTTGTGAAGTTGCCTATTTCTTCTCAAAACTATCACCAACTTTCATTTGGTTTAATGATTAAGACATATACCTGTAGTGTATGTATGTAATGTAAATAAGGTGTCAGAGTACATAAAAAAAAAACATTCTAATAACTGTGAGCTTTGTAGGCTTTGTATTAGCATGGCATTGGCACTAAATCAGAACTTTCAAATCAGAACGAAAGCTTTTTTCTCCGCAACTCACTGGATATTTCCGTTATGACGTGCATCATAACATCAGTCAAACATACAGTTAGATGATTACACATGTCTGTAAACACTGGGAAATCATCATATTAAGCGCGGCCTGTCTTCTGCCCTCTGCGTTGGTGCAGCAGGTTGGCACGACGCAGTGAAAATGTTAAATAAATCATTTTAGAAATTCGGGAGGCTTTGCTACTCATAATATATTGGTAAGGGAAACACTGCTATTGAACAGGTTTAAAATACACGCACAACAAAGAGTTAGATAAATATTCTTGGTTCACCGTCCAGCTCTCAGGGGAAAGTAATCCGCTGGTCAGTATGACCGCAGAGACACCGCGGTGTCCGGGCAGACAACAGACCACAATCTTCCCCGCTCACGCTCCTTACGCCTATCTTAAGTAAAATAATAAGTGAGGACAAGTTCATTCGCCTCACAATTCTTTTGCATTTCTCAATTGCAGTTTTGCGACTGCTATGTTCATGTCTGGACTATTATGCTAGCTAGTGGCCATGTTGGAAGTTACCAAGCTAGCCTGCAAACTCGGACTTTCAAAGTAAAGTTCGCCCCCATCAACATTGCACGAATTTTGGTAAACAGCACTGAATACACCAGCGGTACAGTCTAAAGTACTACAGCTCAAAAAAATAAATACTTACCAAAGACCGAACTTCAACCTGCAGACGGTTTCCCACTGATATGGTCCACTCCAGCCAGAAGACGTTATGCTAATGAGTTATGCCCGCGAAGATGGTATCGCACATGCGCAAAGGGCGGCTCCACATTCCAACTCATTTATTTTGTGTTGATCAACATCAAATCAATCCCATAGGGTAAATTATTATACATTTTATGGTTCACTGATTAAATATATATGTGTATATTTTCAAACTAGATATTTTTAAATAAATCCAACAATACTTAAATGTGTCACATCTAAGAAGGGCTTGAATCAGTTTTATGAGTGTAGCTGTGGGAGTGTCACCCACCTGGGGGAGGGGTTACTGCCCTTTGTGATGTCATGAAGGGAAAATCTCCAAACGGCCTGTTTGAGCACACATTTTTTGAAAAGTGGAGCAGGCAGAAGACTGAGAGGATGGACTTTTCTCATCATTGGGGGGTTTGTAGACAGACTAGAGACACATTTAAGAGTTAGAGAAACATGGTGAAGTGGATTTTGCATAATAAGTGACTTCTAAATGGAAATCATTTTTTTTCCTATAATAAACCTGGCATTTGGCTAACTGTTGATAAAACAAAAGCTTTAAAACTGAAGCAGGTTACATGAGTAGCTCTCATTCTCATGTAAAGTAAAACCTACTCCACTCTCCACAGCTCCCCCAGACTGCTGGAAGAATTAGGAACTACCCATCAAATGACTACTATTGCTGACTACGCTTGCAGTCTATTACCTGTCTACCTCTGTCCTTCTCGCTGCCTCGGTCAACGGCATTTGCTGCTGCAGAGTTTTTTTTAATTTTGGGGCCTGAAAGTCGTTATTCAGACAGGGCAGTGGACAGTCAGAAATCAGGGAGAGAGAGAGAGAGAGAGAGAGAGGGAATGACAGGTACTTGAAGCAAGGCCGAATGCCTCGAGGAACGCTCAAAATCACAACTTGTTTGTTGTTTTACATACATTACTCATCAATATGCATCAATCTATAAGATTTCCTGCAAAGTAACACATCTCATTGCAGGTCACACTTTGTAATAACACGCTGAGGTTTAACCATCTAAGTGTGCACTGCAACCAAAACCATATGACACAAATATTAATGACCTAAGATTTAAATAAACCACCCTCCCCCAGACCAGAGAGAGAGAGGGAGAGAGAGGGAGCACACATACATATGGACAGCATGGATGCCAAACAAAATTGGTAGAATTACTTTGAGCTGGAGGAGCAGGTGCTGGGTCTCCAGCAGGTAAATGCTTTTTCACCTCTGCTGAGCACCTTACATCCACACTGCACACTGTGGACGTTAGCATGCGTGTGTGTCTGTGAACATGGCATGATAACTCAGAGGACTGGCCAGTCACCGATCAAGGCCTTACAGGCTAAAAATCAAGGAACGGTGCAGCTTTAGATTCAGCTGATAAATAAGTGAAAATGAATCAGTTGCTGATTTTCAGTGTTGGTATTTGAATATCCAAAAATCTAATTAAATAACCAGACTCATCAAAAGGTTTCATATTTTAAAGATGCTACAGAGGTTAGCTCAAACAGCTGAAGAGGCAGATGTGTGTTTTGACCAGCGAGATACTTTAAAATTGACAGGAGTGGAAATGATCTCATATTAAGAGTCACTTGCACGTTGCAAAATGCTGACACCCGTCACCTGTTCCTCAACCCGCGGCCCATGGCCCGTCCGTGGTCATCTGCTTTCCTCCTCTCCTCGTCTCAGCTGTACCCAGCTCTGCAGAGGATTCTGGTACGTCACCCGAGCTGAGATAAATGGCTGCATAAAAAGAGAAAGACCTGCATTAGTGGATGGGTAATGGATCCGAGCTGCCCACTCAGCGCTGGCTAATTCATCAGAGAAGTCAGTGTGTGCCATTTTTTAAAACACAGATAAATTAATGAACAAAAGCCATTAAGACGATTTGACTCGGGTATAAATATCGTTAGAGATATTGTTTCTCCTCTGAAGCGATCACGCAGACACACTGCACACCATGTGTGATTTGTCAAACTGCTCCACAACACCATCAAAAAGCTGCTTCATCAACGAGCTGAGAGTAATGTGCAGTAATGTGGTACAAAGACATCCTCCTTTTTCTTCTCTTCTGTTGGATTCATCAACTGAGACAAAAGGCATCTCATGTCTCTTAACATCTGGGCATATTGACATCTTGTCCTCTATCTGTATAACCTGTTTCAGCTGTTTGCAGCCCATTTTTGTTATTTACCATGTCTCAGTTTGTTTTGTGCATCATGTTTGAATATGCAGCATATTTCTCCTAATGTAAGATGTTCAGGTTGTTGATGATCCTCTGGAGGTGGAGGACGGCTTCACTTTACCAAATCATATTTTCTAATATTCTCAAAGAAATGGAGAAACTACTTGACATATCTTACTACCCTGTTTCCGTACCTCACCTCTTTCCTCTCTCAGCGTGTTTCTTTTGATAAAGCTCTACCAGATACTTTCTACTCTGACTCTTATCATCTGTAGTTTCCCCCGATGTTTACAAATGTGCAGCTTTTCACTGAGATCCACCTTGACAAGAGGAGTGAGCGTGCAGGCAGAGAGTGTTAAAGTGACTTCTCTTTAAGGCCATGAACAGTTTGAACTCTCCTGCAGCACCTTTGATCTCGACTCCCACAAATATCCAGATCTCTGATGATGGCTGATCTGTCATCACAAGAGTTTTTAAACCCCGGAGAAGGCAGCTTTTATACACATGTGAAATATATAAAAAGACACATCCATTAAACCTTTCAATCAGGACAGACTTGATTAAGAATTAACAATTACCACTGGTGGTGTTAGTAATACCCCCTGATAGAGTCTAGACCCTGGTGGTGGTGATGATACCCCCTGATGGAGTCTAGACCCTGGTGGTGGTGATGATACCCCCCTATGGAGTCTAGACCCTGGTGGTGGTGGTGATACCCTCCTATGCAGTCTAGACCCTGGTGGTGGTGATGATGCCCCCTGATGGAGTCTAGACCCTGGTGGTGGTGATGATACCCCCTGATGGAGTCTAGACCCTGGTGGTGGTGATGATACCCCCTGATGGAGTCTAGACCCTGGTGGTGGTGATGATCCCCCCTGATGGAGTCTAGACCCTGGTTGTCGTGGTGATACCCTGAGCTGGATGGAGGTGACCAGAGAGAAGGAGGGTCGCAGATTTTAAAATGTGACTGCAGCAGGATGATTGGTCGAGAGAGGATGTGTCATAATCAGGTTGGATAAACGCCCCAAATCAGCTGATCACCAGAGCTGGGGGACAGAGGGAGAGGAAGAGAGGGAGGGGCTAAGATGAAAGAGAAAATTAATAAATGTATTACAGAATATAAGTAGTCCTCCTGCTTGAATTTAGGCTGAGCTCCATAAAACATCAGTTTTCAATAAGCAGCATCAGTGTGTAAAACATCATCCCTCATACAGGATGGTACGAGGACGTTTATCACATGTTCTCATCGTTATGTAATGTTTCCCCTTTTGTTTCCTTCATCTCTCACTCCATTCCTTCCTGTGCTTGATTCTCATTATGAGCTAACTCTGTGTTCATACTGAGTCTCAGCAACAGGACCTAGTTCGGTAGGACTAAGGACGGCGTGTCACCATGGCAACCCAAGCATAACCTTGGAGAAATACACACTAGGCAAACACACCCTCACATGCCATCTGGCTGCATGTATTTCAGTATTCACTTTCTATCTTTCTTTTTTATTTACCGCCAAATCAAGAGAGGGAGCGAGAGACAGGCAGGAAGGAAGAGCATTAACCTAACAGTGAAATAAATATAATTTATTAGTTGAATAGCGGCAAATGGGAATCAAGAATTACGATGGCTTCAGCCGTCCCACAAAAGTGGAAAAACAAAAATTGGCAAAAAGCACAAAAACTCAGGAGGAGTCACGGCGCTAAGGAGCGTTGAGGAGCGTTAAAGAAGCCAGAGAAAAATGCTGCAAAGGAGTCCAGGAATCTGGGTTACTCCAGTCAGGATGACGCTAAATTATGAAAAAAGACATTTAAGATGTACTGGAACTGCAGTGAATTATTGATTTTCTAGCGAGCTTCAGCAGTACTCCCTCTGACCTCTGAATGATGAAACAATATGTCTTGTCTGCAGGGTGCTAACATAAAACCTCTTGGGTTTACATCACAGATCTATTCTCATTAACACACCAATCACAGGTACATTATATCAAATACACACAAGGATTCAAAGTTCTGTTTCCTTTATTATTAGTGCTTCATCTTTGACTTTGTTTCTGTCTGTAACAATCCTCACGTTCACAGATCTGAGAAGACGGATGAAGAGGAGGCCTTCATTAGCATTTTCAGCAGCCATATAGCTGATGATAGTAGATCTCTTTGCAGGGGGTTTTGATTCTTACAGTCTAAAAACGCTGACTGGAGTGTCGTTCTTTCTCTAGGGTCATGTATTTTTTAAAAGTCTCCTTCTCTCCATTTTATGCCTGCACAGACACAGCATATGAAGATAGATAGAGAGAGAGAGAGAGAGAGAGAGAGATAGAGAGAGAGAGAGAGAGAGAGAGAGAGTGAGCTGGCAGCTGGAGGTAGCCATCTTGGACTGGGTTAAAAGCGTAATCCTGGTCATGCTGCATCAGCAGCAGAGAAGAGATAAGAGAGTGAGGGAATGCCTGTGCTGGGAAACCCCTCTGCAGAGAAAGAGAGAGAGAGGGGGACAGAGAGAGAGAGAGAGAGAGAGTCGGACACTGCAGATACTGTTGCAGTCAAATGAAAATGAGAAGCTTGGGTAGGCGGTGGATTAGAAAACAGACTCTGGGGCCACTTTAGAACGACGTTAATGCTCTTTAATACAGAATAGTTTAGCAGACAGTTGATGACGAGGAGGCATCCACTTTGACGAGGAAGCTTAATAGTTATAAAAGCTGCTGGTATAGAAAGACAGCACATCCAAAAATATAACTTTTTGTTGTACTTATTAAACAGCTGTGTTAAATACTCGATTCTGATTGGCCAGTTAAGCAAAGCATGCAGCCGGCTTGCCCTCGATAGATCACTGATGTTGATAAGGTCGCAGCTAAGATCAGAATCTGGAGGACGACATGTCATCATATCAATCTGTGGAAAGAGGACAACCTTTGTTGTGTTAACTACCTGATGATAAAAAGAGTTAGTTTGTGTGTGAAAATAACACGACAACATGTCCACGGATAGAACTTTTACAATACTATCGGTGTGATTGATTTAATGATTCAAAAAGAGGATTTAGCAACTAATTAACTTCATAGATACAGCTTAAAGGTTACTGTTGATATATGGAGCAGCCATGTTGGATTTTAACTCAGGCTACTGAAGGTTCTCTGAGTTTCCAAGTCAGAATTCAGACTCAAGGGGGCGTTCCTGATATGGTAAATGGATTTGAGCTTATATAGCGCTTTTCTAGTCTTCTGACTACTAAAACGCTTTAACACTGCAGGTCACACCTACACATTCACACACTGATGGTAGAGACTATAAGAGGTAACTAATCTTTTCATATGCCACCATGATTGAACCCTCGACCTGCCGATTGAAAGATGATGACTCTACCAACTGAGCCACAGCTGCCTTAGGACAGTAACCAACAAAAACTTGATCTGAAGTCGGTGAAGCAGCATTTTCCTGATGAATGAACTGTGCAGTCGGACACAGTTTACAGACTGCTCAATGGAAAGGAAAATGTCAACAGACTCCAACAATCGGGGGGAAGGAGTCAACCTGGTGGGGCTCTGATTCATGCAGATCTCTTCACCACGTATCTTTACAGTCAGTGGAAATGTTCAGTTTAATGTCATTAATGACTCTCTGCAGATTAATATGAATACTTAGTCTTCAAGCCCTGTGATCAGAGCAGCATCCTGAGCGAGAGTCGGTTCATCAAAGCAGCTTCTTTAGACAAAGAAAAGAACAGACTGCAGTAATGAACCAATCAGAATCAAGTATCAGACAACAGGTGAAGATGACCTCGTAAAACGTTCACACTGGACATGATGCTGGACACAACAATGGGAGAAAATGCTCCTGACTGCTGTGGAGATGATGATGGTAATAAGAGGTCTGACGGAGATAACTGCCAGTGGCCATCGTGCCTAGAATGGCTGATTAGCTCGCCGTTTACGCTGCAGCATCATCAGTAGGGGAACAACGTCATGTTGCTGATGTGACTCTGATGCATTTTAACCCGAGAGGATTTCATTTCAGATTCACACTTTTGTCAAACCAGTCTCATAAGACAGTATAGAATCTATTCTGAAAATTCAATCGTCAAATCCCCCGGTGTGAAATGCAGAAACAAATGAAAGACTGAAGTGAGTGACATCATGTTTTTATTGCTTTTTAAATTCAATGTTTAGCACAGAAAACTGCACGTGAAGGTATAGAGTGAGCCTGTGATCATCATTATTTTCATTCTTTCTATTGAAGAGATCTAAGTCACGCCTTTTCTGTTCCATTTTTAACCACACTTCCACATCCAGCTTTCATGCTCCTGCAGCTACTTCCTTTACTTTAAATAGCACAGATGAAGGGAGAAAGGGTAGAAGTGTTTGTCATTGTTTCCTGATACTGGTCTTGATCGTCTACATGTCTTCTGTTTACCTCTGCCATCTAAATTAGCTTTTTGTCTCACAGGCAGCTGGAGTGGAGCTCTGTGATAAATGTATGTTCAGGTAGGTGAATAAAGGAGCGCGGCCCTGCAGAGACTATGCAGACAGCGAGGTGGGCTGAAGTATCTTTAAGCTGGGAAAATAATCTCATTTGTTATGTGACTGACTGATCTCTCTTAAAGCTGTTACAGACACTAAAGTTCAAACAATTTTAGCCAATTATGAACTTGGGCTTGTATATTTCTTTTCTATTCTTCTGACTCCTCAAAGCTCTTTCACACCACAGGTCACACCTACACATTCACACACTGATGGTAGAGGCTGCTGTGGAAAGAGACCATCAGAAGTAACTCATCCATTCATAAACATTGATACACCGCTGACTTTTTGTGGAGGAGAATATTACAAACAAAGGTTTTTGTACTCAGGCAACAGACCAGTACTTTAGACCACTAAACAGTAATTCTGCATGGTTACTAATGTATAGTGAATATACAACGACAGCTACTCTATGATTCTGATGCAGTCTGCGGTTTATAGACTTCCTATTCAATCAGCTGCATTGTTTTCATTCTACTCTGCAACTTGAGGAGTGACCATGTTCTTTGGACCAGGTTGGCTGTGGTCAGTGGTATAGTAAGTCGTCTCTCAACACAATCCTGGGACAAGAAACCTGCATGACTCTCACTGCTACACTAGAGGCATGTGAATCAATGTTGCCAGATCTCGTGAGAGAAACAAGCAACCAGCTCTATGGAAACAAGCCCAAAACAAGCGACCTGGCTCCTTAAATAAATTAAATGAAGGTTACCTAACCTACCACATAGTTTAAAAATATGTTTCTGCTTATTTGCACTTCTGGTGAGATGCCAAACCTCATTTCGTTACTCTATACTTGTATATGTGTAATGACAATAAAGTTGAATCTCATCTCATCTCATCTCAAAAGAGAGATCACTTGATAGCAGTATATATATATATATATATATATATATATATATATACACACACACACACACACATTTATTTTTGTTTGTCTTGTCTCATTTTGTTTTGAAACAGTGAAATCGATGTCCGTAAGCCTCATGGATTTTGGTGATGTTTTTTTTGTGCTTTTCGGTGCCAGCATCATCAGCATGCTGTATTAAATCTGCATGGTGACCTATTTCACACTTATAAAATCGGCAGAATGCCTTTGAGTCATTTCCCACCTGAGGTCGGATCCAGTCTCTTTCTCTCTCTTTCTCCCACTCTTTATTATATTTTTTTTCCATATTTCCCCCCCCTTATTACCGGGCATTGTCACTCTGTCGCTCTGTCAGATGTACTGTAGTTGTGTGTGTTGGGCGTGTCGGATCCATGGTCAGATCGGGCGATTGGGCTAATCAAGGACACAGGGTTGTGGACGGATCCTGGCAAAGGACAAACTAACTATTGCGATTGTGTTTGACTTTATTGTGGAGAGTTGGGAGGGAATTGTGGGGGTTCATACAGGGAGCAAAGGAAGCCCAAACAAGCAACTGCACGATATTTGCAAGCGACTTTACAGAAAAACAAGCCCAAAGTCGCTTATAACAAGCGGACCTGGCAACACTAATGTGAACTTATATAGTAGCCTCTATCATCAATGTGTGAATGTGTTGGTTGGGACCTGCGCTTGAGTAATCAAAAGACTCTAAAATAAAACTAGAAACTAGGAAACTAGAAGTCCATTTACCATTTATCAAAATCTAAGCAAGGTTCGTCTACAAAATAAACTGCATCATTTTGTGGTACACCTATGGAGGAGTTCATCTGTTTCAGGTGAGTCATTATAATGAGAAGTCTTCAGATCACCACTGATCGGAGACAGGATGTCAATGCAGCAGATGAATTCGGCCTGCTTATAATCTCCTTAAGAAATGTGTTTGTAGCATACAACCAAGTCTGATAAAGCGTGATTGGTCAAACAGAAATGCTCACACTCCTCACACCAACGTCTAGTCCTGCCTGTACAGATTCTACATCTGTGAATAGAGATAATGTAAAAGAAACGAAACACAGCTTAATAAAAAATATTTTAAAAGAAAGATGTATTTAATTAGTTAATTATCTCAGGCTATTCCAGGTGATGTCTTAAAGCCCCAGTGGATAAGGGAGGTACAAATCAATAATCCATCAGAGACCTCACAGACAGCATACAACCTTGGCAACTGTCCTATAGGATCTCAGACCAGGGGGGGACCGGGCTGTAGCTCTGCTGCTGTCTGCAGCCTAGCTGCGTTTATCTCGCTCTACAACAAGGCATGCTGTCGTCAGAGTGGGAGGTAGTGCTTGAGAAAACGGCATGTTGAATAATTGATTGTGTACATAAAGCATGGATGTGAAAGGAGCAGGACGTGGAGATGAGGAAGGAATGAACAAGACTGCTGGAACCAACTGATAAATACTAAATCCACACATGACCTCCAAGCTTTGTTAAAGCAGCCAATCAAATGCCTGCTCTATTTTTCATTCTCTTTTCCACTTATTATTACTAACCAACCAAACATATTTACAAAATAACAGATTCAAGGGATAGGCTGCTGTTTTTTTAGAAGCCTATATGGAGATTAAATGTTTCCACCAGAATCCTTAAGGGACGATGTTAGTGGGACACACTCGACTGGGGAACCATGGTGTTGCCGTGGTGACATTAATTATGAAGGATGTCATCTGAACTTGGGTTTTGGATTCATTTTGGTTTGTTTGCAGTGCGACTGCGTTACTGGTTTAGGTAAAGTGTTTTCTCTTATATGTTGGCTGAAGAAGAAAAAAAACAGTCAGAGGATCAACATGCAGCAACTCAAGATTCAGGATTCAAGATTCAAGATTTTTATTTGTCACATGCTCATACAGATGTGCAGTGAAATTAAGGACTGTTCCGCAAGGCCATGCAATAAACACTCAAATTACTAATACACATATATACATTAAAATAGAATATAATGTAAAATTAAAAAATAAATTATTTGAATGTACACAATATTAAATATAGAGTAATGTAAACAGTGTAAAGTGTCAGTGTGTAAAGTGTCCAGGGTGTCCAGGGTCCAGTAAAATAGAATATAATGTAAAAATTAAAAAAATAATTATTTGAATGTACAAAATATAGAATATAGAATAATGTAAACAATGTAAAGTGTCACTGTGTAAAGTGTCCAGGGTGTCAAAGTGCAATGTGCAGATTGGAATGTGTGGTGTGTGTGCATCATGTAGTCACAGTTCTGTTTTGTTTTTAACTGAGGAGAGTGGAGTTAACAGTCCGGACAGCCTGAGGAAAGAAGCAATTCCTGAGTCTTTCTGTGTTCGCCTTGATGTGTCGAAGGCGCCTGCCAGAGGGTAGCCATGTAAACAGTCCGTTACTAGGGTGGTGGGGATCACTCATGATCCTGTTTGCCCTGGCTGTGCTCCTCCTTGTGAAGATGTCCTGGAGGGTGGGGAGTGTTGTACCCATGGTATGCTCTGCTGACTTCAGCACCCTCTGCAGGGCTCTTTGGTCACGTACAGTGCTGTTCCCGTACCACTGGGTGATGTTTCCAGTCAGCACACTCTCCACCGCTCCAGAATAAAAAGTCTTCAGGACCTTCACAGAGACTTTGAATTTCCTCAGCTGTCTGAGGTGATAGAGGCGCTGCCTCGCCCTCTTCACCTGACTGTCTATGTGGGTTGTCCATGTTAAATCCTCAGAGATGTGCACCCCCAGGTACTTGAAACTGCACACCCTGTCCACCAGCATCCCATCAATTCTCAGTGGGGTGTAATCCCTCTGCTGTCCTCTCCTGAAGTCCACAATCAGCTCCTTGGTTTTGCTGACATTCAGGAGGAGGTTGTTGTCCTGGCACCCCTGTGACAGGTTTCCAACCTCCCCTGTATACACCTGCTCATCATTGTTGCTGATGCGACCAACAACCACCGTGTCATCTGCAAATTTCACGATGATGTTGGAGCTGCTTGTGGCCACACAGTCATGTGTGTACAGGGTGAAGAGCAGGGGTCTGAGGACACAGCCCTGTGGTGCTCTGGTGTTGAGGGTGCAGGGGCTGGAGGTGTGTCTGCCCACTCTGACCACCTGGGATCTGTTCGTCAGGAAGTCCAGGATCCAAGCATACAGGGCACCTCCCTCCCTGTTCGAGGTCCGAGGTTGATCAGCTTGGAATGGAGGTGGGCGGGGACTATGGTGTTGAAAGCTGAACTAAAATCAATGAACAGCAGTCTCACATAGTCCCCCTTCCTTCTGTCCAGATGGGTGAGGGTGGTGTTCAGTACCTGGGAGACAGCATCATCTGTGGATCTGTTCAGTCTGTATGCGAACTGAAGTGGATCCAGAGACTCGGGGAGCAAGGAGCAGATTTGCATCTTGATGAGTCTCTCAAAGTACTTCATCACTTCTGAGGTGAGTGCTACTGGGCGATAGTCATTAAGGCAAGCTGGAGAGGCATTCTTCGGTACAGGGACAATAATGGCTTTTTTTCAGGCATGTGGGGACCACAGACTGACTCAGGGAGAGGTTGAAGATGGTGGTAAACACTGGAGCTAGCAGGTCAGCACAAGATTTCTGCACTCTGCCAAAATTACCATCTGGCCCGGCAGCCTTCCTGGTGTTTACTTTTCTCATTGTCCTCCTCACGTCGTGCTCTGACACAGTGAGCGGGTTCGAGTGTGCCGCTCCGGCCTCGGAGATCCTGCTGGCTGCATCAATTGGCATGCTAACATTAGCGGTGCTAGCGCTAGCCTCGAATCCAAGGGGCAACGTCCGGTCTCAAAAAATGAAGCTTATGCGGAAGTACAAAAAACTGCAGTTCTTCGAGGTTCCGCTTGAGGCTGGCTGCAGAAGCGCCGGAAGTGCCATAAGCCCACATTCAAAAAAGCCCGTTTTTACCACAGGAATCAACATGTTTACAGCCTGGTTCAAAAAACGAGATGTATCTGATAAGTTGACGGCCCCTTCTCCTCACACTGTGGGGGGGGTGAATTTTTTTTATAACTCATCGGATTTTATTCTACTTAGGAAAACACCTATGCCCATATTAGGGTTGTGGCAGATTTGATTGACAGCTCTGCGCGCTGCATCTGTCTGTCAGGTCAGCAGGTCAGGAGGCTAACAGCTTGATCCGTCTGATTTCTCCTCTTTCTTACTTCGTATATCTGACAACATACATGGCTTGCTGTGCGGTTAACAGACCATCCAAGAAGTTGATGCTTCAGTTTTTTTCGGTAAGTGATATAGTAGTGTTATATTTACTGCTTACTCATGTGTCGGTATTTATATTTACGGACCAAGCTTGTTTAGCGTTAGCTTGTAAATCAGTCGGCTAACTGTACTCAGTGTAGCCCATTATTTACGGTCAATGGTTTAGAAATGTTTGTTGTTAAGATGTTGTTGTTGAAAATAATGAGTTTGTGTGATGTTAGAAGCTAAAGGTTCAGCTCAGTGGTTAACCACAGACTGTAAATATGGTTATCTGATGTTAAGATGAATGTTATACTCCACCTAAATGTGGACATTAAAAAACAAACTTTGTCTAGTAATTATCCGTCAGTAACATAAATTTAACTATTGACCTCCTCCTGGAGTTGAGAAAGAACAAGCCTCTCAAAGCCTTTCATAACAAATGATGTTAATGCAACGGGTCTATAGTCATTGTTACAGGTGGGATTGCTCTTTTTGGCTACAGGACAAACAATTGCTGATTTCCAGAGTGACGGGATTGAGTGTTCTTCAAGGGAGCGGCTGAGGAGATTGCAGAAAACACCAGCCAACTGGCTGCAGCATGCCTTCAATAAACGGCCACAGATCTGATCAGGTCCTGGTGCTTTGTTTGTTTTTGTTCTCTTCAGCATTTTTTCTACTTCAACCTGCTTCAGTTCCAGGTTTGAATGGGAGAGGGTCATCGGGGTGAGTTCACCTATTAGCTCCTCTCACTCCCGTGTGTAGTCAGTCTGGTCAAATCTGCAATAGATTTGGTTCAAGCTCTCTGCCATATTGACACAGACTTCTGCCCCCCCCATTAGTTATTGCTGGAGTGTTGGTAGGGAGACCAGCCAGTGTTCGAACACCTTGCCAGGCATCCCTGGCTTTTCCTTCCTGGAAGAGCTTCTCAACTCTGTCCTTGTGAACTCTCTTGGCAGCTTTTATTTGTTTGTTCAACTTATTTTGTATGATTTTGGATTCAGTCCTATTTCCTGATTTGAATGCTATATTCTTTAGTGAGACACCACATCAGTTGCTTCCTCAAGGCTGCTCCCATTGGTCAACACCTCCCAGTCTGTGCAAGCGAAGCATCCCTGTAGTGTCTCAACCACAGTCTCGTCCCACTTTTTCACCACCTTCTTAGCCACGCCCTCTCGTTGCAGTTTCATGCGGTATGCAGGAATGAGATGTACAACATTATGGTCTGCAGTACTAAGTGGTGGTTTGTTGTAGGCTTTATATGCATTTTTTACATTTCCATAGCAGAGGTCGATTGTTTTGTCGCCTCTGGTGACGTACTGCTGATAGGTTGGAAGTGATTTGTCTAACCTGAAGCTGTTAAAATCCCCTAGGATGAGGACAGGGGAGTCTGGGGTAGTCTGAGGTATTGTGGACACACGAAGCTATGGTCTCCGACACGCGTGTGACGTTGCCAGAGGGAGGAACATAAACAAGCACGAGAGCCAGCTGACCAAACTCCAGGGGGAGGTACTTAGGTCTAAAAGATACTGTAAGCAGCTCTACATCAGGTGTACAGCATGAGTGATTCACATTAGCAGATCTACACCAATCATTATTAAAGTACACACACAGGCCCCCGCCGTGCTTCTTCAGGCTACTCATGGTGTCCTGATCAAGTCTGAGTGGGGCTCCAAATCCGTCCAGAGAGAGCTCCGAGTCCACTATCGTGTTGTCAAGCCAGGTTTCTGTGAGGCAGATCAGATTTGCTTCCTTGTATGCCCATTGGCATGATATGTTTGCCTGTAGTTCATCGAGTTTATTGCGTAAAGAGCGGACATTTGCAAGCATAATGGACGGGAGTGGTGGGGTTTTTTGAGTGCCCGTGAGTCTCTTTAATTTCTGCCTCACTCCCCCTCTCCTTCCCCGCTTTCTCCTCGTACCTGTCCGGCGGTTATCACGGTCGAATCCGCGTTATCTCAGTAGTTCTCCACAGTTGTCCAAGATCGGTGCGGGATAGTCCGTGTCACGGAAGAAGCAGTAGATCATCTCTGGAGTACTGCAGATTATCACCTCCGTGACATTTGTCCCGGTGATGACAGTGACACAGTGATGTAGCTGCCTCCACCTTTTCCCAACCCAGTCCACAAATGCTTACAGCTCCTGCGTTTACTGATACAGGAAAGTGATACCTTAAGTGATACAACAACAAAGTCGTTTTGGATATAAAACCCTGTCAAATATTGGTGTGGCATCATTGGATTCTTCATCCAAACAGGACTCTCACTGTTTTTATGTAACCTCAACAGGAGCACATTTTTTTTCCTGAGATACTGATAAAGAGGAGTAAACGTAAAAATGAAAGCCCGGTTTGTCTCATGAGACACTGCAGGGTACCAATTGTGCCTCAATATCAGACTGCAGGGCCTGAAACAAAGCATGGGTATTTGTTACCAAAGGAAAGAGATCATGCTAGGTACAATCACATAAAGCTTTCACACTTTGCAGAAAACTCCTGAAAAACTCCTGATATTTCTAGGAGAAGCTGCATGTGTGAACGCAAACAGCCAAATTTTCCCTCCGGACTTCAGTTTCTCCTGCCAGACTGCTAGAATTGTTTTCTGCAGGAAGTCCAAGTGGGCTGATGTGAGAACGCAGCAATATATTCTCCAGAGAATTCACCTCGAGCCAATGGGAGGGGGGTAACGTTTTTATCCTGTGACTGCTGCACAGTGCTCACGACCGCCTACGATCTCTGTATGTCGTGCATGTAATGCGGCAGTATGTTCTCTTTTGTTGACATACTTTTTTTGGTCTTGAGAAATGCAAATTGACAGAAGGTCCACTTTAGCCTTTGTGTGTCCACATCTACATTCAAACAGAACAAGATCTTGCCACATATTCAATTTGAATATCGTTCCAGTTTAAATGTTAGATGTTAGTTCTCCACTAATCAACCAGGACATCTCAAAGTTTTAATTTCCCTGAGAGTACAGCCTGGTGTCTAATAAAAGTAGATGCCACATAAACCTACACTCATCGATTAAGTATAAACATAAAACAGATCTGAGCAGTATATTAAGTGAGCTGCCACTGAGCAGAGAGCTTTTGAAACTAATGGAGTTCTGTGAGAGGTTTAAGGAAGACGCTTCCCAGAAGAGCAGCAGACAACAGTCCATCACTGTTCACAGGCCACAGGCCGGGGGGGGGGGGGGGGGGGGGTTCAAAATACAAGGCCTCACTTAAGGTATCACTTAACTATACAGTGCAAGACGTTTAAATTAGAGCTTTATAATCCATCCATCATTATTTATATAGAACCCATTCAAAAGAAACATTATCTATTATTATAAACACTTTGGTATGAGCAATGAGTTTCTACACTGAATCGCACTGATCCATGGTTATTACACAGAAACTACCAGCAGGATTTCCGTGTTTGGATGATAAGGGAGGAGGAATTTCAGCATTAAAATATGAATTACCAATGCTGACTTCCAAGAAGTTTCATGTGATTTTTGATGAGGTGTCAAGGGCCTTACAGTTAGGATGTGAAAGGCAGAGCACGCAGCTCTCAAACCCATTCAAAATGTGTTTCCCTATTATTACCCTTTATCTTTAGCTGAGGAACTAACCCCCATCCCCCAATAAAAGCTTTAGTTTTTCCAGATACGATAACATAAGAGCAGCTAGTGTAGCTTTTTTTTAAACACGTTTTCCTCCTTCAGGTTTCATACATTATTTCCCTTCATCCAGTTTGTCCTGTGGAGTAATATGATTCATGTTAAAAGCAAGAGATATGATAAGCAATCTTTATATGACTGAATTAAATTACAGACCTTTTATAAACGGTGAATGATCATCTCACACAATGAAATGTATTTTAATATAACACCTTTTTCTCAATGCTACACCTTCAGAAAATACAGTAAACACACCATTACACCACAGAGGGGGGTGGGGGTGGGGTCACATCTGTCATGGGCATCGATCTCTGTAAGAGAGCAGTGTTGTCGAATGACAGATGCACACCAGGCCGTGTGTGTACCAGTCTCTGCTGTGATTGGTAAATCATTAATAAGGTAGTGTGGGAGGCTGGGCAGTTTACTCTGACTGCTGCTGAAATTACATATTTGACGTTGACAAATCCAGCTGCATTGTGCACCACACGGAGGGAAGGAGCGGGGGTGAGCGCTGTGGTGTTAGTCGTGCTGAGGGGTGTCGGGTGTAGAAGATAAACTTGTTTCTGCTGGACGCATGCACACTGATTTAACGCACTACTTAAACATGTCCAGGTGTGCATGTATGTACACACACGAGCACATCCGTCTCCTGGTGAATAAGTGTGAGCAAATCAGTGAGCTCCATCCATCTCTGTTTCTCTAAGGCACATGCATACACCAATGCCCCCCACCCTCACAAAGTCATTAGTCATCTTCCGGTGGAACCACCCCCACAGCACACACACACACACACACACACACACACACACACACACACACACACACACACACACAAACATTTACATGCAAACATGCACAGAGACACACACAACTGCTCTTAAACACAGAGACTGTAAGTAAAGCATTTATTTTTGAATATTTCCCAGGGGTCCAGTATAATGTGTCTGACTAAGGTAGGAGCATACATTTTATATCTGGGTTGGTCCCTTTATGGTTTGATGCTGATAGGGTCTGTGTAAATAACAACCAATTTTAACTGGATTACTGTCATGGCTCTCTCATTCTGGCTCCCTCCTGATTGAGGTTCATTCCTTTTACCTGTTCTCACCTGCACACCAGCTCTCCATCTCCTCATCAACTCAGCAGTATATATACCCCGGCTCTCCATCCACTCATCGCCAGATCGTTGTTTCAACTACTGCGGTAGACTACGGCTCAGGCTAAATTAAGATTTTGAAAAAACCTTTGAAGTTAATCTTGTGTGCTTGTTTTGGCTTTTTGAGTCTCACCCTGTTTTTCCTTTGCTTCAGGATCACCATTCACCCACCTGCCTTCCTGCTCAGCCATCTGCCTCAACCTGCTCTCTGGACTCAGAACTGCTCAGCCACACTCACACCCCTACTCTGGTCTGGTCAGTCTTCATCCCCTTCACTCTGCTAACTTCCGGAATCTTCAACCCATCTTCATCTCCATTTGCCACAATAAACCTCATTACCAATCAACCCCTCTGTTTATGTGTCCTGCATCTGGGTCCGAAACTCACTGGTCGTAACAATTACTTTAGCATTAAGTACAGCTACAACGTGATCTGCAGCCAAAGCAGATTCAACACCATTCCCCAAGATGCCTTTAAAAAGGGGCAAAGACCCCTCCCTACTCAACTTAATTAACGTTTTATTCATAATTAGTCCATCAGTCAAAACAAAAGTAGAAAATAGTACAAACTGTGAGCACCTTACCCTACCCTAACAAAATGTGTCAATCTACAAACAAAGAGTGTATATCCTCAAGTGTAAATTAGCCTTTTTAGCTAACTCTGGTGCTAAGGCCCTGTGCCCACCTAGCATTTTTTATGTGGATGTGGGTACAAGACACAATCAGTAGGAGGCCAAAAACACAGAGAATATGTTATAATTTGAAAAGAGCTCCAGTGGCATTGACAGCGCCTTTCTGAAAAGTTGAGAGATATTCAACTTGGAGCGGCCACAAGGAAAAGGCAGAGTGCTCTGAAAAAGCTGCTCCTTTCTCCGAGAAGCCACCTGCTTCAGTAAACAATCCCTTCTCATTGAAAACAATTGAAAAAAAGACTCTGGTGCTCAGAAAAAAAGGGCTAGGACATAGGGCCTTAATCTACCTGCTGGCCTAAAGGTGACGATGAGTGTACGATGTGTGTGATAAAAGAAGTGAATGAATCTTGATTTGATGAAATCTTAAAAGACTTCCTGAAAATGTCACATTTTGAACATTTCTTACAGTGCTGCTGTCAGCCATTGTATCTTAGTCGTAAATGCCACATCTCGTGATACCAGATTGGCTGAAGGATCATGTGACCCTAGTGTTCCTGCTGGAGCTCAGTCTAACACTAAGACTACTTAGATGGATGATCCAGGAGTGAGCGGGCTTCTTCTCTGTGCTTTGCTGTCAGAGTTAAAAGATGATCTGTAGCCAGAGCTGTCTGCCGTTAACAGTGTATTTAAAAATCCTTTATCGCAAACATTTAAATGAAGGTCCAGGGTCAAAGGCAATCGAACAAACTTACCATGACAACAGAACACCTGACCAACACAGTGACCGCTCACATTTAACCCCCACTTGTAGCTGTACACCTACAAAGAAGCCCTTAATGTGGCTCGTACACTTGTTTGGAGCAGACAATTTCACAGTGTAACAAAATGTGTGACCATTGATAAAATCCTAATAGCTTGTTCTACCTTTGTATCCAATATGTGTGCTTTCATAATTTTAGCTCATATGTGCAAATCTAATTTTGACAACCTCAGAGCCGGCGGAGCCTTGTGATCCTGCAGTTGTGCTTCTATTTTAACGGACAGCTCCTTGGCCTGTGCGTGGTCCTATGACATAGACAAATTGGTTGATGCATGGTACAAGAGTTAAATGATCGTCGCCTGGGGCATGTCAGAGGCTAAGGCAATTTGAGTTATTGATTTTGGCCTCTGCCAGCAAAACAGCCTCGATATTGTCTGTGACCTCTCCTGCAGACAGGAGAGGCTGGGGTCAATCTGAGGCTTCTCATTGCAACAAACAGCTTTCTATTGGCTCCTGTGCAAAACCTCTGCCCAGAGAGTTCAGTTCATTAATGAAGGAGAGCAAGTTTAGGTGAATTAAGGAGGATCTGGGGAATATTTTAACCAGCAGCAACAACATTCAAAGTGCCTCCCCCACTTTAAAGCAGAGATCAAAGAGGACAGCTGAGGATCCCTTTGTGGACGAGAGGAGAAGAAAAGAGGAGAAGGAGGGCAGAGATGAGATCAACAACTTCGTCCTTCAGAGGTTTATATAATAAAAGAAAATTAACATCTGCTGGCTCAGCACTTCCTAAGGTCTTCAGAGTGGATACAAACCTGAAACTTTTGCTTTTTATTCATGCAACTTTAGGAATGTTTAGGTACGGCTGTGGCTCAGTTTGTAGAGCTGTCTCTCAACTGGAAGCTCAAGAGTTTGATCCCCAGCTTCTCGATTAAAGGCATGACTGGGATTAGTTACTTCTGATGGTCCCACTACATAGCAACCTCTACCATTAGTGTGTGAATGTGAAGTTGTGACATGCGGTGTAAAAGCGCTTTGAGTAGTCAGAAGACTAGAAAATATGTTGAAAATGAGGCCATAGAAATTTTATAGGTCACATATCCTCCTCCTCTTCAACCAGTGTAAATAATTCTCAGAGCTCCTCAAAACATGTGTGTGAAGTTTCTTGTTCTAAATCCACTCTGATCCTGTATTTGATCATGCCTATAAACCTCTCTATTTCAGCCCTGCTCAGAACAGGCTGTTTCTGTGTCTGTACCTTTAAATATGTAAATGAGCTGTGTCTGACCACGCCCCCTCTCTGGAAGGGCTTGGGTGTCTCGGTCTTTCTTGCTCCATGTCTTATTGTTTACGGTGAGAAGGCAGACTCAGAGGCCAGAACAAACACCTAGCTGTTTGAGTGTCACCCACCTGGGGGAGGGGCTACTGCCCTTTGTGATGTCATGAAGGGAAAATCTCCAAACGGCCTGTTTGAGCACACATTTTCTGAAAAGTGGAGCAGAAAGAAGATGGAGAGGATGGACTTTTCTCATCATTGGGGGGTTAGTAGACAGACTAAAGATACATATTAGTGTTAGAGAAACATTGAGAAGTGCAGTTTGCATAATATGTGACATTTAAGCAGCAGATCGGTCAGTATTTAGTCACTACTTTCAGCACATTATTGATGGACTGAAGGCAGATGGGCCCACTTGTTCAAAAGTAATCCAACAGGATGAAATCTTGAAATCTTTGGGTTGTTCCTAAAGAAAAGAGATTACGTATTTGGATAAAATCAGGTAATCTAATCCTGGATTTAATGCAGATCAAACCTCCAGTTTGAGTTGTTCAGAACTTTTGAGCAGGATTAGTATTACTTTGATCCATCCTGATCCCAGCAGAGGGTTAATTCAGACTGGATTACAGGAGAAAAACACAAGAAAAATATTAAAGAGCTCAAACAATACAACAGTTTTACAACCTTGAGGTTCAAAGACATTTTAAAAAATAGATCTTTGCACCAGAAAGCTGTTTCGCTTCAGTCACACAGGAAACTAGGAACCAATGAGGGTTGTTAACCACAAAGGATTTTTCCTATTGAAATATTTCAAACATATAACAAACATACTAAAGCAGATGTGAGCTTCTTTCTGATTTTTGTGGATTTTGGCTTCCCCTGTGGACAAAGTATGTGAAGAAAAGACCCCTTAAAAATAAATGATATGGTGGAGATGGGAGGAAAATCGATACAGTACAGTATCACAATATATTTTTTGCTGATATTATATTGTCTCATGGCTGCCAAGTATTCATATTTTTATTATATTAATAGCAAATGTGCTTTTTACATTTTTAATTGCTTAAGGGATTGCACAACAAGTTGCATTATTAAACATTAATGTTCAAGTTGGATTAGACTTACCAATACCAACAGTTCAGATTGTGAGGTGCATGCAGCCTTTTACAGGGTTTGAATTTGATCACAGTGTCGGACAGTCTGTGGATTCGACTCCGCTTGTGTAGAAATAAAAAGACTGAAGTGAGATGAAGAGACTGAGAATGATTTTTGATATGACAAAATAAAAAAAGAACCCATTCAGTTCTTGATTTATTTAATTTTGTGGATATGATACGCAGTTAAAAAAGTTAAATGTCAATATATTGTATCGCAATTTTCAGCTTATTGTAAAATGTTTAAAATCAAAATAAAATATTGTATAGTGGTTCAGGTATCGTAATAATATTGCATAGTGACTCAGGTATTGTGATAATATCGTATAGTGACTCAGGTATTGTGATAATATCACATAGTGACTCAGGTATCGTGATAATATCATATCGTGATAATGACCCTCAAGACTGCATGACATTCCCCTCTCTCTAATTCCAATCCACACGATATCCACCATCCGGTCTGTTTAATAAAGGAATAAAGGCCGCTGAATAATCTTTACAAAAATCAGATCAGACCTGATGAAAACAAAGCTTACTTAGTAAAAATAGAAACACTTGAATAGAGGATGACATTATGAAAGGGTGAAGAACAAGAAAATGAAAGCAGATTGTTTCAAGCCTTCTCTTTACAACACTTCTTTTTACTTCGACACAGTAAAGACGAGATTGATGTTTCCCTCCAGGACATTTTCTAAAATAACTCTCGACTTGTTCCATCACTCTGTCTCCGTATCATCTTTTGTAAGGCTCCCCTGCTGTGCTGATTGTCTCCTGCGTACAGCTGACTGTGTACTTTGGTGATTGATGCTTTATAAAGACAGAAGAGGATGACACAGTGACTAAAAAAAGGATCAATGCCATCCATTTCTGTCATCCAAAGCAGTTAACGTGTGACATGCTCAGAGGAACTAAACCTTGTAGGATACTCTTGACTTGAATTCAGGGTTATAGAGATTTGCTTCTTTACTTAAGTGACCAGAAGGTCTTTTTACAACTTTTTACATGTATAAATCGTTTTTTTATCACCCATTAATAAGCGAACGGTTAACTGATGTGAAAAAGTAGATGGTCACTGTCTGTTTATGCGTTAGATGAACGCCCACTGGATTTTAAATTTATTTCTTTATATGCACTCCGTGTGTAGATTTATATACACTGTAAGATTTGTTTCATTGTAAACTGCACAATTCCTCCATTGCACATTTTGTATATTTTGTGTTTCTATTTTTACATTTTTAAATTGTACATTATATATTCTAATTGATTCCATATGTTATTATTTAAGTTCTTGCTATTTTTGCTTTATTTCCTTTGTTAACTGTTTTTGCACCAATACACCAACACAAATTACTTGTATGTGTAAATTTACTTGGCATTAAAAAATGATTCTGATTGTGATTCTGATATCTGTGTTGCCTGTATAAAATTTTAACTCGGGTCAGTTTTTATGCAAAAGCTCCAGGAAGTGACGTTATATGTGCGTTCTCGACATCCTCCTCACTCCGCTTACAGTTGTGCCGCTTACAGATCAACAGTTGTGCCTGCCGAGACTATCGTTTGTAGGATGGAGAAAGAATTGAATATGGAATCTGTTAGTACAAATAAAGCAACAGGTTACTGGGGCAGTTTGCCTCACGGCCTGCTGTGTCACTACAAACGCAATATTTTTGAAAGTTACATATAGCTCCTTTAACAGCAATGATCATGAAAATATCACTAAAAAAGGGTGTGTCTCTTTGACCATGATCAGCCAGGAGACCTAAATAACATATATTTTTAAGAAAAAAAGCTGACTGTGTGTATATTCTGTTGTTAATACTTCAGTGCTTCTATTGAGTTATGAATATAAATCCAGGACTTTAAACTTAAAACAAAGTGTTCTGCAGCAGAGTCAGTATTTTCCATTAGTAACGCGTCTTTAAATTACATAATTTTATTAATGTTTTAACATATAGGGCTTTCACGCTTGCAGAAAACTCCTGAAAACCTCCTGATATTTCCAGGAGGAGCTGTATGTGTGAAAGCAAACAGCTGAATTTGAAAAGAAAAAAAAACAAACTGAAAAGTCAGACTTCACCAGGAGTTTCTCCTGACAGACCCCTAGTTTTTTTTCTGCAGCAAGTCCGAGTGAGCTGATGTGAGAACACAGCAGAATATCATCAGAAGAATTCACCTCGAGCCAATGGTGACGTTTATATACTGTGACTCCTGAAAGTATCCAGATATTTTTAGGAATGTATGTGTGAAAACAGCAACAGAGTACTGATTGAGTGGTATATATATCAGTACTTACGCAGTAGTAGTAGTTTGAGATGAGCCTTTGCTTAATACAACCTTTAAGGCATGTCACTGCTGTTCTTACTAACTGCCAGTGTTACCGAGCCCTGACCTGTAAGCCTTCGAGGTAACAGACTTTTTCCAGATCATTTTACTACTACTCATCATGCACCATATTATGACTTCATTAGTGTCAAACAGTTAATTGTAAGGGTTATTCTCTAAGATCCCTGGTTTGACAACCTATAATCACTGCTATTACTGTGACAGACCTTTCAAAGCGTCAGAGCAGTGACAATTAAAGGGAGCCCACCAGGTGGATGGCAGTTTAAAGGTTCAACAGAAGGTTGGGTGTAATAGTACATATTATCATGAAGCAAATAGACCTATTATTGTCACAGCTACTCCAGGTTTAAACACCCAAGCTTCCCTGGAGGGGAAGCGGCAACATGGAGGTAGAAGATCAGATCATTACACGCACAGGACCCTGTTATAGAACATGTGCTGTCAGAGAGGGTTCAGTGGTGCGTCTCTTTGAGTCACGCAACAGTAGCACAGGGAGTCCCATGACGCCTGATGTCACACAACCTGTGTGTTTACCCTCTCAGGAAGTCTCCTTTAGTCCATATGGACTCCCTGTACCCAGGTTTGTGTTTGTACCAAACACAGCCGTAAAGACACAGAAGCTTGTGTTCTCTAAAAATCATTGAGAGTTTTGATTACATACAATCTACATATGTTCTAATATAGCATTTAAGGGGAGGCTGTATTTCCAAAAACATTTATAAGCAGGAGAAAAAAAAGTAATAGTTTAAATCCAAGCAGTAACTTGGTGTTAAACAAATGAAGCTAATGATGAAATCACCAGGACGAGCTGGAAAACATTGCTGGGGAGAGGGAAGTCTGGGTTGACTTCCTGCACTTGCTGCCTCAACCTGACCTCAGATAAACGGAAGAAAATGGATGGATGGATGCTGAAGAGTAAAATCCTACAGTTCCCTGAGTGTCCACTAGAAGCTGGCTGTAGAAGCACATGAAGTCACACTATAGCGGGTTTGACAAGGTTTTAATTTTGAGGTGCCAGTCAGAGTCAAGTCCGACAAACAAAAACTAAATGCAAGCAAAAAAATAGCCAACCTGCACAAAATAGGAGCCAAGCAAGAGCAAAAAACAATCAAACAAAACAACAATGGGATTTCAAATATATACATATTATCACAGGCATCAACCACACTGCAACAAAATGAATGTGAGCACTGTGTGCGCGTGGTTCACAGTCTGTGTGTGGAACTCCAAGTTCAGTCCCTTCCGGCAAAAGTCTGCTCCGGTAACCCACAACCCACCGTTCAATCCATTTCAGTTCAATGTTCAAATACAAAACAAAAACTCTGCTCCGGGTTTTACCGCGGGCCTCGAAAACAAATAAGGAAAAAAACTGAAAAGAAAAACCAGCGTCTCTCTTCGCGGTGCAAAAATCAAAACACAAAGAAACAAAAGACACACCAGGTACCCACGGTACCGAAGTTTTTTAAGTTAGAGTTGGGCTTTGCTCCACCGGCATCTCCTGACTCCAGGGAACAGCTGTGAAACAGAAACAGGGAAATAAACAAATCCAACAGGTAGCCAGGCCTGACAGCAACGGACCTCCAGCGACGAAGAGTTTAACAAACGGCTATACACAAACTTTCAAGTCAGACTGAGACAGCATTTCCAGCATGGAGACCACCATCAATGGGACTCCAGCGCCCCCTGCAGGAACAGATGGGTGATGTCACTCAGGCTTCATCCATTCATATTTACAGTCTATGTGTGTCTATGTGATTAGTAAATTCTTAATAAGCAGGGACGGCATAATCAAGCCCAGGATATGGTGGTTAAATACACATTCTGATAATTGCATCTTAACTTTCGCAGGCTGTGATGTTCATTTTTGTTAACACAAACTGCTTTAAATGTGCACTATGTAGTTTTGGTAGAGAAATGTGAGAGTTGGAGAAATGTACAGATTATGTGATATATGTTCATAATTCTTTACACAAACTGCTCCCCAGAGGAATATGTGGACCCTGTAGCGAGACTTTATGGTGGGGGGGCCCGCAACATTCAAAGCATAACTCTCCTGGTAGCTTTTAAGCTCCAAACAGTGTAACAGGGAGCCATTTTCTTCTTTGAATAAAGTTTGTGTATTCAGTTCAGAACATAAAGCGTAGAATTGTTTCAATTCTCAAACTTTCAAATGGCACTACCAAATCTACACAGCGCTCCTTTAAAGATATAATTCAGTGGTGGAGAAAGCATTACATGTAGAACAAGCTAGAGGTGAGTAAAAAATGAATCGCTGTGGTTTTATTCCCCATACTTCACTCCCTTAGATACTTTCTGTATTGACAACACATCCTTGCCACATTCCCAACACAGTGTGTCTCCAAGGTACAAGCTACAATTTTATCTGTTACACACTCAAACTCTACGTGTATCCCGTCTGCTTCATGTAAATCCCTGTTTGAAAATTATTTCCTTATTTTAAAGCATTGTGATTATAGGTCAGAATGAGACATTTTCTTTGAGACAAAACAAGAGATTGTTCCATTAACTGATGGATGGCAGTTTTTCAACATTTCCTTGTCAATAAAATGATAAAATCGAAGAGAATGAGAACAAAAAATACCAAAAAATCTAAAACATATTTTGAGTCGAAGGTTTTACATGACAGTGAGCATATCAGCCACATGATCATAGACAGAGCAAACAGGAATCACATACTGTTGTTTGTTGTAGCCTGACAATAAAAAAGGAAGTGCACAGGTGTATATGTTTGTGTGTGTGCGGACATTGTTGATGGACTCATCCGTCTTCATTAGCAGAACGCGCCCTGAGAGACCGCTGTCCTTTTACCCTTTGCTTTGGTGCCGAGTCTCAGACGCTGAATAAACACTCCTGATACCACTTTACAAAAAGAAGTGAGTCAAATTAGAAAGGTGAGTCAAAGTCAAGCATGCAGCAGCAGACCTCGTCTGCAGAAAAAGGATAGCAGCCTGAACGAATCAGTCCAGCAGAGACAAAGGGCTGAGGGAAAACTTTCAGTCTATAACAAGAGGCGCACACAAGCAGCAAATGAGCTCTTAAATAAATGAACCCAATTCCCCTGTGAGCCTTTAAAGGGGCCATTTGCCAAGCCTATTGTTACTGCCTTAATGTTGTGTATTGATTAGCTGCTCATTTACATCAAGGTGAACTCTTGGAGGAATTTCAAGCTATGTTGAAGTGTGTCTCATTCGATCTGCTCTTCTGGCTCTCACAGCGCCGGGACTCTGGGGTGTGTATTTGACATGCTGATCTAAAGGACGCTGACGTAGCTGCTTCAAAATCAAAGTGAAACAGTGAACATTACACATGAAGTACAGTGATGAAGGCAAGTCAGGACAATGACACAATAATGAAACAAAAAGAATATTTCATAAATAAAGCCACTGGAGACTCAAATCTATGACCTACTGGTGTCATGTAAGGCAAGGCAAGTTTATTTATATAGCACATTTCAACAACAAGGCAATTCAAAGTGCTTCACACTGTTACGGTTTGTATCCAGACCCAAAAGCAGACACAGCAGCAAAATTGAAGGGTTTGAGGTTTTATTGCTGGGTTTGGGAAAGGTGGATGACTGACTGGCTGGCTGGCTGGTAGTGACGGCGTGGAGGAGACTTAGCTCTCCTTAGCTTAGGAGAGTTAGCTGGTTCTGTAGGCAGGCGGGTGATTGGTTGAGTTGTCTGAGAGGAGAGCAGACTGGAGGAGATGACACCGGTGAGAATCTGGACAACAGGAGAGAAAACCAGTTAGGATCCACTAGTAAAACACTAGGAGCAAACTCTAACAAAATGTTAAGAGCAGTCGATAGTAGCTACCACTTCAGTAGACTCAATTATCTGGGCATGAATCGAGTTGAGCCCAGGGTTTTAGCTTGAGGCAGATGAGCAGATGAGCTGCAGGTGTGAGTAGTCACCGGTGTTGATTGAAGCCACACCCTCCAGAGACACACACACAGACAGAGGGGGAGGGGACACAAAGGATACAAAGAAACAGGATCACAGCCAGAGCCGTGACACACACAAGACAAAAGCATCATGGCAGAGAAAAGAAAAGAAACATTAAAATAAAAAATTTGAAAATCACTGAAATTATTAAATCGGAACATATGTTCAAATAAAAATAATTCAAATGAAATTAATTAAAAAAAAGTGAAAAGTTACAGTGCAGAGTTAAAAAGTCAAATTATATCTTGTTCCAGATATAAGGAGCATAGAAACTGAACGCTCTGGGGACAGAGAGCAGACCTGTCCCAGACGACCTGAGCGGTCTGGATGGTTTGTAATTAATCAGGAGGTCACTAATGTAAACCATTAAGCGCTTTATAGACCAGCAGCATGATTTTAAAATCTATTCTCTGACAGACTGGGAGCCAGTGTAAAGACCTAAAGATGAACACAGCAGTAACTAACTAAAAAAAATGAAGCCGATGCTGAAGTGCAAAATCCTGCAGTTCCTTGAGTGTCCACTAGAGGCTGGCTGCAGAAGCACAGGAAGTCACATACACACCCATTAAAAGAAGCCTGTTTTTACAGCATAAATAACATGTCTACAGCCTAATTAAAAAAAAAAAAAATAGGTGTGATTAGCTCATGTCTCAATCAGCACACACTGTACGGTCTAGTGTTGTAGTACTGGAGGTCTCAAGATCACTTTTTAAAGGTCTTGTCTCTGAATCCAAAGCATGACCTGATTGACAGGCCGGCATGATATAGCTGTTTGTCAGGAGGTTTAAAACCCGCCTCAGCTCCAGCTCTCAGCCTGTTGATAGGTTGACTCAAAGTTAGGCTGAGACAGCATTTCCAGCATGGAGACCACCATCAATGGGACTCCAGCGCCCCCTGCAGGAACAGATTGGTGACGTCACACATCCATTAATATTTACAGTCTATGATCTTACCCAGCCAGGGTGGGTGACTGACAGCCTCAAACTCTGACTGTGGGACACACCGTCTATTTTAACTCCAACAGTCTTCTGGTTATGTCTTTATGGCACTTGATGTTGAGCTTCATAGCTTCAGAACATATTGACAGAACATCTGTTAATGTTGAAATTGTATGCTTAAACCTGGCTATGATTTACATTTGAAATATTTTGTCACTTACCATTAGTTGGCCCACTTCCCCTTATTTCCCCCTCAAGTGACACAAACATACTTTTAAAGGCAACACTAACATGCAGAGGTGATGCTCGTCAACAGGCCAGTAGGAGGCCCCCCCTCCCCCCGTGGACTGACTGACCCTAAACCACAGCAGCATCTCAAAATGTCCAAAGTTTCCAATAACATTAGGAACCCTCCCTAAGGGTGGCCCTTCTGACAGTACTTACTCTTGTTGCACTTTTAAGTGTTGCACACGTTATTCCTGTGAAAACCGAAGTTTGTTTAAATAAAGTTTTTCAAGGAGTTGTGGGGAAGGCCACCAGTGCAGTTACAATCAGAGCCCTTCAGTGGGCGCCAATGTGAACCAAACAGAATTGGTGCATATTGATGCTTTAAAGGCTTAGTTTGGTATTTTAGTTTGGTATTTTTAAAGTTGGGATGTAGGAGGAACTTTTTAATAGTAATTGTATGAGCCACAGGTGATGTCGTCGGCTTGGCCCTTTGACTAGACATCGGCAGAAGTGCAGGCACAGAAGATAGGCTAGACCGCTAGTTTAGTTTTGTAATTGTTATTGAGCATTTTTTGGATGCTGTCATTTTATACAATATCATTTTGAATAACAAGTAATTTGATGGGAAAAGAGTAAAGCAAGACGCCCCTGCTCTAGAGCCTCTCAATAAGCCTCCTAACCCAAAGATTGAGTTTTCTCTTTTTGTGTCTCAGAAATGCTGATCCAGCAGGCTGCATCCCACACAGACAGGCCCTGTTGTTATCTGGCACATTCTTAAAGGCACTGCTTTCTGCTGCTACAATGCCAAAGGCTCAAAAACTCACAGCCAACAAAACGAAAAGGATCAATACTCGACCAGTTTGGCCGGGCTCTGAGTAGATATAGCTGAATTGATTGATATTCAGATTGGTGCACAACCAATTGTGCATCATGCCTCTGTGTTTTCTCTCATTCTCTCTGCTGGAGAGAGGGACTGCTGTGACTTTGCAGCAAAGCTCGCTCGACCAGGCAGCGCTTCAGCAAATCACTGTTCCCTCTGCCAGGGCCCTAATCGAGTTCTCTATAGTCTGTCATGTCGTGTACGAACAGAAATGCTGCAGGTCATACCGAGGAGCTGCAGAAGTACAAAGAACAAGAATGACATGCTGCTTAAACAGGATATTAGGACATCTTCATGAGACCTTCATTCGATGCATGTAAAGTTTAACGTGTTTTGTTGTGTTGGACGGCGCGTGCGTCCTGCCCTGCTGGGTCGGTTTCTGGAACTACAAGATCACACCGGACTTAAAAGAGAAAAACATGCAAACAACATGCAATCTTCTTGCATATACCTCGATCACATTTTTCAAACCAGGCAAAGTTTCAGCAGATTGCTGTTCATCTTGAGTCTGCTTCTGCTCAACAGGAAGTGTTTCTTGCCACTGTACCTTTACTAAATACAGGTCTTTGTAATAAAATAAAGAGTAAGTACTTTAACCACCTCTTTTTATAAAGTGTCTTGAGATCACATTTGTTCTGAATTGGCTCTATACAAATAAAGATTGATTTATTGGTGCCTGTTTTGATCTAATGTTGAAAGTGATGGAACATACATTTGGGAATCAGTATATTGATGATTGGTGATTCATTATGAAATGTGTGTTTCCTTTTCTCACTTCCTGTATTAGTCGATCTATTCTGTCCAGCTTGACGTGCGCTTAAAGCATGCTCTGTGTAAAATAGACATGGAGTGTATTTGAAACTGAGCAGATCGTAGAGACGCTGCTGGCACGCTCAGAAGACGGACTCAGGTGCTCACTGTGGAGACAGGAGTATTGACTGAAGTGGTTGCTAAGGGGGGCGTAGTGCTGACGGAAATGGTCAGCATTACACTACAGTATGTTCTTTGAAAGGCAAACCTTTCTAGTGATGTATCACTCTGAAGGGATGTGGCCAACAGCTCACAGTTTCTGACTATTTTAAAATGACTTTATTATCTAAACAGCTTCATAGACATGAAGTAAAGCGGCACCATTTATAAAGTTGTAAAGTTTGTAAAGTTTTGTATTTGTGAGAGATTCATCTATTAAGAGTTTATCTTTACTAAAGTCCTTTGTGAGGGATATTTAGACTTGCTTTTATTTCAATTCCAACCATCTTTCATACTTCAGGAAACAGAGCAGTGAACAAACTATTGCTGAGAATTACTGAGGAGGAAAAAATCGGATATGAATCTGTCAGAAGATGATGTGGACGTTTCTGTTAACGAGGATCTCTACAAATAAACGTGACCTCCTTGGATTAGAACAGAGAGATAAATAAAAGTTGTTTTATTGAACACAGATTCAAGTGACAGTCAAACAGAAATTATTCACCAACCACAAAGACCTGAGCTCCATTAGAAGAATGAAAAACAAATGCTCATGAAAGTGTATTCTGTCCTGTCTGTGTTGATATCAAGGTAAGTTTCATATGTTTTGAAGGAGGTTCGCATATTTAACTATCTCATGAAGAAGGAGCGAAGGACTTCAAACTATAACACTGAACAGAAAAAAAAAATTCTTCAAAGAGACCGACACATTGGGGTTTTTCCGAAAAAAGAAATGGTGATGCCAAGCAAGAGTGTTGTGCAGGATGTTTTCTCCTTAAGATAAGTTTCATAGACAGGGTTGTGTAATTTATTTGTGCCTTTGGAATTATTGAACGGTTAAGTAAACTGCTGAAAAGATCTCAGTAATTAGCTGATCAGTAACTACAAATTAATGGGTCACATATCAAAGTTCACTCACACACAAAATAACTTTGTCCTTCAAATGCCTCAACATGCTTCAAATTCTCCACCATCCCCACAAACTGGCCACCAAACTAGGACACCAAGGACTTAGTTCATCACTTTGTTCATGGGTAGTGGACAGTCTCTCAGACTGCAATCACACATCCTCCTCCATCATCTAAACACTGGGACTCCACAAGGCTGTGTTCTGAGTCCTATGCTGTTTACACTTTGGAATTTGTGACTGCATCTGCATTCACACCGCCAATTCTCAAATTTAATTTGCTGAAGATACCATGAAGTTGGACTAATCACAAACAACGACAAAGCTGCCTACAGGAGTGAGGTAGAACTTCTGGCTGGATGGTGTGTTGATAACAACCTTATCCAGAACCTATACAAAACACAGGAGTTGATTAAAGACTTCAGGAGACCAACGCGGACTGTCCACGCCCCTCTCCACATACAGAGAAAAGCAATGGGGATAGAAGGGAGTCAGCGTGTCTTAATACATGTGGTGGAACTCCAACAGAGACTCTTCTTCCTGCTTCATCCTGAGGAATCTGAAGAAGGTCCAGCTACCAAAGACACTGCTGCTCAACTTCTACAGGACCACCATAGGGAGCATCCTGACACTCACTCTGCCATCTTGTGTCACTGTACACCAGCTGAAGGCAGCCCAACACGTTAGTAAATGGACTTAAGCTTGTATAGCTTGACTGTCAAAGTAAGTAATCATTCATACACCACCGAAGAAGACATGTCTGCAGGAGCTGGGAATCAAACCATCCAGTCGAGGGATGACCGACTCTACCAACTGAGCCCCAACACTCACCCCACAGCTGTTGTGAGGATGGAGCTCCCCAATCTGGATACCATCTATGCCAGGAGGAAGGCCACTAACATATGCATGGACGCCACACTGTCAAATGGTTCAGGTCTGTAAAATCCAGCGCTAACAGACCCAGACTTTCCTCAGAGCTTTTGCCTCCATCACACCACCACCCTATAACAAACTGCAGAAACAAGGAAACCCACACACACATACATACAAGACACAAACCAAAGACTGCACCCTTCTTAAGACTGCAGTACTCAAATACAAATCACAGTGCAGCTTATTATCTTAATGTCTGTTCTAATTGCACATGGATTGCTTTCACCGACTTTAAAGACCTTCTATACCTGTTAACTAATTATCTTTGTGGTGTTCCTTTAGTGCACAGAGAGATATGTACTTTCACTGTACCCATATAGTGACATGGAGGTTAATTCTGATTTTGGGTCTATATATAGTGAGTGTTTGATTTTACAATCAATAAAAGCTTTTCCTCTTGTGAAATAATAAATAATTTAACCTTCCAGTTTTTTTTTCTCCTCTGAAAGCAAAGTAAAAATAAACTGAAAGAGAAACAGAAAAATCTTGCTTCAGGGTCAGCGGTCACTCTCCACACAGTTCTGCCTGCAGCGGTGTCGGGCATCCCTCTGGCATTAGGTTTTGTACAGGCAGTGAGAGCCAGCCATGACAAGAGCTGCTGCCTCAGACAGCAGCGCATCAATCTGTGATTCATCTTCACATACAGCAGGTATCCTGTGTGGGCACAGTTCAGTATGTATGTTTACATCCTCTTTTCTGGAGAGCTGAAAATCCTGTTGGTGACGGACAGCTGATGCTGACAGGACAAAATGTGAGGACCGATCCATGAAGTGTGAAAAAGAAGGAAATTAAAGACTGCCCTCTAGTGGTGATGCTGTAAATTACATCTGGGAAGTAGAAAGACACAAGTCGAATGTTGGCAAACAATCTTTATTTGTATTACCTTAAAATAAGATTTGGAGATCAGCGTGTTCAGTTGTGATGATTCCTTCACTTTATAAACCTGTCTGTGTTTGAATGTTCATGTCCACTCTGTGTGTATCTTAAGAATGTGTTGTTTTCTTTGATTTTATATGTATAGTGTTTTATGTTTTTATTATTTGAAAAATGTTCAACTTGAGCGCTCGGAGCAGCCACACAAAATAAAGGCAGCTTGTTGGTATTTCTACTGAGGGCTTCACTACATGCTTCAATGGCACTATAACTGTCAATCCATTTTGGTGGGGGGCCACATATTTTCAAATGTCCCTGACTTCTTGAATTTCAATATCTAATTAACGGCTTTCTTCATTCAGAGTGCCAATAAATAACCAACCTGCCTGATACATCAAATCCATGTGAGAAATAAGAGAAACAGCAGCAGCTTCAACACAAGCAGAACATCTTCTGAGGTTTTGTGTCCTCACTGAGGGCACAATGGAAATTGTGTCTGCACTGTCAGCACTTTTGCTGAAATGCCGTTTCACATGACTGCATTTGCAATTTCGTTGTTATTGGACCCCTGCGAGATCATTTTCAAGAAGCGACGCGGGCTTGATTTTCTCTGGTATTATACACCACACTGTATAATCTGCATATCAATTTCCACAGAGTGAATACGCCTGCTTATCTGGTCCTTGTATGAGGAGGGAAGAGGAGCTATGATTTGTGCTAAGAGTTCTTTTCGTGGAACAATAACCACGGGGCAGCTTTGTGAAAATGGTTTCCACATAATTTGTCTGTTAACTCCTTCACCTTCTCTCGGCTCACACACACTTTGTTGTTGTTTCATTCACCTGCAAGTCTGTGTTGGATTCATTTCCTCCACCAGTGGCTGCTTATGCTCTAATAGGTTATTTGTTACAGACTCAGACCAATGACTGTTAGGGCATATACACACATAGAAGACTAACAGTACATGTGTGTGGAGGTGATAAAGGTTTTACTGCATTGTTGATCAACTTTTTATTAATCAGAATCAGAATCAGCTTTCACACACAAGGAATTTAACTTTGGTGAACTGTGCTCTCTTTGTACAAAGGTATATATAGTGTGTATATATATATATATGTGTGTATGTATGTGTGTATGTGTATATACTGTGTATGTGTGTATGTATGTGTGTATTGGTGTGTATGTGAATGTACGTGTGTATGTATATATATATATACATATGCCATCATCATTCAAATGTGTCTTGTCTCTCGATCTGACAAGTGACTCTTTTTCTTCATCCGCTTATTTTTTTTCACTTATAAAGATTGGGGTGGGGGAGGGTGGGCTGGAACTGGTTTGATGGAGGTGGGAAGGGCTTTGTTTTTTCTTGTTTTGTTTTGATCTGTTTTGTTCGGGTTTTATGGAGAGGTGCAGTGTATCTCTTGTGTTTTTGTTTGTCTGTTGGGTGTTACTATAATAAAAAAAAATAAAAAAAACATACATCCTGTACATACGTACTGTACATGAATGGAACAATGCATCATCATCTAAATACACACAAACATATACATAGATACATCCGTACATACTAAAAATGCATCACATGAGCTTAAGACTGATGGACTTGAGCTTGTATATTTATTTTCTAGTCTTCTGACTACTCAAAGCACTTTTACACTGCAGGTCACACCTACACATTCACACACTGATGGTAGAGGCTGCTGTGTAAAGAGTCCATCAGTTTTTAACTTATCCTACACATTCAAACGCTGCACATACACACGTTCATCACTTGTGGGGTATGGGGTACTTGTTCATTCTCTGTAGATCTTTAACTGAATTATGTCTGATACTCATGTTGTCATTTTTTTACATTTTCTGCATGTGCTGCCACTGACAAGAGCTGCTTAATTGTTTTTTCGTTGTCTTTTATAGCAATGACAATATAAGATCTATTTTATTAATTTCATCCCATTTTAACATCCACTGACAAATACATAAACATTCTTCACTTTTGAGTTCACAGACTTTTATTCATTCTCTTGAGAGATATGACCTTCTCCTACACCCTCAACCACACACAGGTTCATCCCTTTAAGGGTATTTACATGGACCTGTGTACATCCATTTCATATTTATCCCCCCAACCACACACACTTGATCATCATTTTGGGGTTTTTTCATCAAGTTGTTTTCCTCCCCCCTAACAGACATGTTCACTTTCACACATTCAAGCTCTCCCACATAATGGCTGAAAGGAAACACACTTTCCATCTCTGTTCCCAGCAGATGTGTGCTGGTGTCCAGGGTGTCTGGATATGACTGGGAGGTAATGTGCTGGCATATTAGCTTATCTAGGAGTCCCAGGCTCTGAGCTTGATTGCCCCTTCCCCCCACCCCCCCCCCCCACCCCTCACACCACCTCTAATGACATGCAAATCTTCAGCAGGGTCTGGAGGAAGGGTGTGCATTCAACCATTCATGCTTTTCTGTTGTTGCTAATTTGACTTTTACAGTAAAATGTGCCTTTATTTGTTCAATAGATCAAAAACCTCAACATTTTGTATTAAAGGCTGGAGGAGCTGGTGTTTCATGACTTTAACATTTCCTGCCTCATTTTGGATACATAAAATCTTTGACCTTTGTGAGTACGAACAGTGAGTCTGTGATCCAGGCTGATAAGACAGGTGTATTTAGAGTAAATTAACATTGTGTATCCTTGCTTTAAGGTGTTTTCTTCTTCATGTCTCTCTCTTTATTCTCTCTTGCATTCTGGTGACATTTAGAGAATTGACCTTATTGGTGACAAGAAATCCAACGCTGTGACATTCATTAGAAGCGATGGGACCTTCAGTCAAGAATCACAAAGGATAACCTTTTGGATATTACCTGGCAGTGAGTAGAAGTGTCTACTTGTCCATTAGGCGGGGTCAGGATCTCTTGCAGGATTCTTCAGCAGACACAAAAAGAAACGGGTTATAGTTGAACTTCTGCTGATGTCATGGCAGGAAGAAACTATGACATGTTCTTACTTTCAGTGCTGTCTGTTTCGAAGGGATTACAATGTAAACATGGAGGAAGTCAAAATGGCATCTCCTTCTGGTTTCTGAACAGCTGTTTGGAAGCCAATGCATGGCCATTGCCATATTGGAAATACTGACTATATAAAACTTTTGGTCATCTAGTGTTGCGACGATACCAACTGACCTGACACTTATTACTCTATCCTGCAGATGATCACTGACCAGGTGTAACAGATGATCACTGACCAGGTGTAACAGATGATCACTGACCAGGTGTAGCAGATGATCACTGACCAGGTGTAACAGATGATCACTGACCAGGTGTAACAGATGATCACTGACCAGGTGTAACAGATGATCACTGACCAGGTGTAGCAGGTGTAACAGATGATCGCTGACCAGGTGTAATAGATGATCACTGATCAGGTGTAACAGATGATCACTGACCAGGTGTAGCAGGTGTAACAGATGATCGCTGACCAGGTGTAATAGATGATCACTGACCAGGTGTAACAGATGATCACTGACCAGGTGTAACAGATGATCACTGACCAGGTGTAGCAGGTGTAACAGATGATCACTGACCAGGTGTAACAGATGATCGCTGACCAAGTGTAACAGATGATCACTGACCAGGTGTAACAGATGATCACTGACCAGGTGTAACAGATGATCACTGACCAGGTGTAACAGATGATCACTGACCAGGTGTAATAGATGATCGCTGACCAGGTGTAACACCCTGTAACTTCATTATTATTATAGGCTACAGCATGACTGTTTACTCTCTCTCATGATTATATATATTAAGAAATCAGCAGATTTAAACATGAAATTATTTAAACACAGGGAGAAGACTTTAAACAGCCTCACTCCATTTCCTAATAAACACTTTAAGTAACTCCAGTTTTACGGCTTTAATCTGTAAAAAGCTTTCACGGGACGTTTAACCACAGAAGCTGATGGAGCGAGAAATGCTGACTCCAGGGATATGACAGGAGGCTACAAGCAGCAGCGACGTATCCAAGATTGAAGCAGTAATTCTGTTTTATTCGCTTGGCTTGGGGCTCATTGATTAAATCATTATCACAACATTGATCTGGTGGAGATCACAGAAACAACCAGCACAGCAGTTGTGGTGGCTCTGCTGTAACTACGGCTGTAATCAGATCTAATCAAAGGGAGACTGTAATACTATTGAACTGACTTAAATGAGCTTCATGTTTGGAATTGGAAACTAATGATACTGAATAATCATTACACTTAGTACACATGTTGGTACAGTCACTGTTTTTTTTTCAACTCAGGATTAAACTCAAGATTAATCATCATCTGTTGTATTCTCACGTTTTCAGCAGCTGTTCATATCTTCAGCAAAGGTTACAATGAGAACACCGTTCTCATGTTTTAGTTTACACTAAAACATGATTGAAATCATTCCAAGAGAGTCCTAACTTCATCAGATCTTCTTTGTGTAGGTCTAAGGGCATTTTCATATTAGGAACGTTTGTTTCATTCTGAGCCCGAGCACAAAAACCCCTCTCCCCCGCTGGTCTGCGTTCACATTAGTAACATCCTTCACTACCTGAAGAAACTTGTGTATGTACACAATCCGATACAGCAGGTGGCAGTATGTTTATAGGTTGGTTTGCAAATCCCCCAAAAAGTAGAAAGAAGAAGTAACCATTGCAACCACTTGTGGAGTCCATCCTGGTAACTGTGGATGCTATGTGTTGTTATTTCTGAAACGCCAACAACGACCCTCGTCCTATACTTCCCTATCTACTGTGCAGCTCAGAGGATGAAATTCCCCTCTTCAAGCAGACTCATGCACAGTACCTGAGTACGGTACGAGTATGATACCTTTATGTTCACACTGATCAAATGAACCCGACTTTGTGGTGAAGCGTACTCAGATCCAAGCCAGGGTCCCTTGTGTGAAACCACCTTTATACTATTTGTTTGTATCTCTTTCCAGTAATATAGCAACAAAACATTATTAGAAGTTGATTTACTCGTATATTTCATCAACTGTTTTACCAAAAGTAAGCAACCTGCAGACTGTTTTTACTACAGGTAAGTATTTAAAGCTCGCTCAGCTCGAGAGTTAAGCAGGATAAAAGTGCTTTGCACCTTAAGAGAGGCCCAGAACGGTGAGGTTAGCTACAAGCAGTAAACGCTCACACTACATCCTCTTTATAACATTTATGACTTCAATAGAAATCAATTCAGACAAAAACTACATATTTATTTAATGGCCCCTCTGTTTGGGTCCTGGATAGTCCACCCTAGGGAACGCTTCCTCAGCCAGGGCATCGTGCAGGATCAAGCTCCCAGGGGAGGGAGCCTTTAGTCCAGAGAACATCACAGAGTGCTTGAACTAGAACAGTCTTTGCTGTAGCAGTTTGAAAAGCTCCTTTCCTTGACATCATTGTCAACCTTCCTGTGTTCATGAATTTAAAGGAACTTTTCCACCAGTAACACTGCTGCTTCAGCTGCTGACTACCAGGTCTCAAAGAACGGAACAAGGAAGACTTTAGCCCAGTTTCCACCGAGCGGTCCGGTATCGATCAGTACAGTTTGGCACAGTTTGGTTTGGTAAAGCCTGATCCTGTTTGCATTTCCACAGCCAACCGTAGAACTAGTTTACCATACCTTCAAACTTTCCTACGCAGGGGAGGCCTCACAACTAATTCAACTGAGAACAGTCTGTGGGCTCCTTTATCTTTACTCTCTTGGATGTCGGGTCAAACATCCTGTAAACAATATGCCTTTAGAATACACAGAAAACTAAGCAGCAGAGGTCATTTATTAAGTCAACGCTTCCTCTTCTCTCAAAGGTTATGGTGCATTTACAGAGAGTGATGAAGCCTCTCAAAGTCCTCACTGTGTGGAGTTCTCAATGTTTCTTTTAGGGTCAAGGTTTATTTGGAACTCCAGATTGATCCTCTTCACAGACCTTTCTAGATGAGATTTATTTAGTGCAGTTTTGATCCTGTTTTTAATCTGCGTCTACTCTCTGCATGAGATTTATTGTCAAAGATGGATTGACTGATTTTTCTAGTGCTTCTACAGAGACGTCTGTGTGAGTGGCTCTGTCTCCTACCCGGGGACTACACATGTAAAGTTTTTTCTGAGCGCCAGTGTCTTTTTTTAATTGTTTTCAATGAAGAAAGAGCGTTTTCAGCCACCTGGAGTAAAAGCGCAGGGCCAAACATCTTTTCGTCCGAGCGCTCTGTTTTTTTTTGTGCGGCCGCTCCGAGGGCTCAAGTTGAAACTCTTTCAAATTTCAGAAAGACACTGTTGACGTCACCAGTGCTCTTTTCAAAATGTATGATATTCTCTGTATTTTTGCTGCCTACAGATCATGTCTTGCACCCACATCCTCTTTGCTCCGTGTCTGATTGGGTAAAAAACAACAATAAAAAACAAACAGTAAAAAGTGACAGAGCAGTGTTGGTCTAGAGTGACCGTTGTCAACAGACGGTTGTCATAGAGACAGGACGGACTTGCAGCGCTGTTCTTCTCAGCGCACAAACGCTTCATGCAAACACTCCCGAGCGCACAGTCAGCGCTTTTCTGACTGGAAAAAACACTATGTCGAAATGGGTCTTTAATGAGTTCATAGCGAACTGGTGTAGCTACAAACAAATGGATTCTGTATCATCTTGACCTCACTTTTCTCCCTAAAAGAACAGCTCACAAAAATGGGTAAAGATTCAGTTTCCAGGAGTAGCGTCTATAAAGAGAGACAGAGCACAAAGGAGAGGAACAACAACAACAAAGACTAGAAC